>NW_027666586.1:0-54422 GCF_963455335.1 Martes martes
TCCCAGGACCCTGAGACCACGACCCAAGCCAAAGGCAGAGGCTTAACCCACTGAGCCACCCAGGCACCTTTTTCTTTCTTTCTTTCTTTCTTTTTTCTTTCTTTCTTTCTTTCTTTCCACCCAGGCACCTTTTTCTTTCTTTCTTTCTTTTTTTTTTTTAAGATTTTATTTATTTATTTGACAGACAGAGATCACAAGTAGGCAGAGAGGCAGGCAGAGAGAGAAGAGGAAGCAGGCTCCCTGATGAGCAGAAAGCCTGATGCGGGGCTCCATCCCAGGACCCTGGGATCATGACCTGAACCGAAGGCAGAGGCTTTAACCCACTGAGCCACCCAGGCAGCCCTCTTTTTTAAAATAAAAGGTGTACAACCAGTTTCTATCTCCAACAGTTAAAAGATGGGCAGAAAGTGGAATGGTTTCTAAGGGCATAACCAAGATGGTTGAAGACAAGTTAAAGAGGAAAGTTTAAAGTCATCAAGATCATTTTCCTGGAGATGGAAGACTAAAGGAAGGTAGAAGACTCGTATATTTCCCCACAACATTAAGGAACTCGATTCTGTAATAATTAGATAAAAGAAGACAAGCACAGAATGCTTTAGGTTGAATTAATGTAGCTTGAGAGACCTAGCTCTAACCAACTCTTGGAGAAGTGTTCTATTTGTTAATTTCATTGAAAATGGACTCTTCATAGTCTCATTCTCTTTTAAAGACTAAAGCAGTACAAACTGGCTAAAATGAAGGCCATTTTATTGGAAACTTAAAAGGTCATTGCCTCTCAGGAGTCTAGGTAAGTGCCAACATGACTCCCTATGAGGTTTTACTTCTATAATATCTTCTTGACTGGGGCAATTAAATGGAGCACAGAAACTTCTCTGTACTGGCTGATTTACAGAGAATGATATGTGGAAAGCAGTGGTGCGGACAGCCACATTTTACAAAACGTATACCAACCCGATCCAATCCAGTGGTTCAGGCATTCTTGGGACTCACCAATTCATAGTTCCAACATTTTTAAATCTGGACAAAATTACTTTTGTTCTTTTCTTCTGGAAAGCTTTATAACTTCTTCCAACGATGGCAAATATTTTATTAATCTCTCTTAATCAAAGAGCCAGGTGTTAATTGTTCAACTCTTTCTTACAAGCTCTTTATGCTTCCATCTAAAGCAAGGTTTCTCAAATTTGGCGTTTGGAGTTGAGAAATTATTTGGGGAGGCTCTCCTGTACATTTAGGATTAGCGCCTTCCTTAATTCCTCCCTGCCTTTGTTAATTGATTTCAAAAAACTGTTTACTGAGTATTTACTATGTGAGTGGACTTGCATTCAATTCTGGGGATAAGTCAAATAAAACACTTCCATTTCTCAAAGAACTGAGTTCATTATTTAGAAAGAGAGAAAAGACAAATGTTTTAATTTGATGCCTATCTTAAGTGCTTTTTTGAGTACAAAAAAATATTGTGTATAAGTGAATGTCAGTGATTGGCTCTGTCGGTGGATGTGTATCTTACACTATAGACGGATGGTAGATAGATACTCACATTCAGTTTAATGGTATTTCAGAAGCTTTTATTTTAGAAGATCTAACTTTCAATACCCTGCCTAGATGGTCATTTATTGTTTCTATATTAAACATTTAACATCATATATTTTAGAAACTGAACTGAAACTATATATATGTATATATAATGAATTCCTTTGTAATACTCTAAAAATAGAGTGATGCTAATTTTTCAGCTGTTCCAGCCCCAGTAAACAGTGAGTGATGATACTGAACCAAATAACCTCCCCAACAAACTACTTAAAATAAATAATATACCAAGTTTATATTCCTGCCAGAGAGTTTCATCTATGACTGACTGCTACCTGGAACCCTGCTGTCCTGAGCATTTTTTAAAGACCTCAAGGTCTGAGCAATGCTTTGTGCTCTCTGAAGGATATGTCAAAACTGAAGTAGATGTGTGGATCTGATGGGTGTTTGTATAAGCAGGATTCTGATAAAATTGAGATTTCTGTTTAGGTGTGTATGGATTGGGAGTGAGGGAGTATGATACATTCTCTGTGTGTTTGCATGACTGTGTCAAAGTCATTATGACAAAGCACATATAAAAAATTATTGATGTTTTGAAGGTTGGGGGTTCCCAAAAACAAAATAGATAATATAGAAATATATATTCCCCTCCACCACCACAAAATACATAAACCTGTTAATCATTACCAAAACCAGTTCATTTAGGATGTACACACTCAATAGGGCAAGTTCTAGAACATTCAAGATTATCCCAAGCATGTTTCCTCACAGAAATTTCAACTGAGGTATTTAGCACAGGTAAAGAAATATATGGTAGATTCCACATGAAACATGATGGAGGTTATTAAATTTTCTTTTATATGTCTATGGGATTATGTATCGAGGATCCTTAAGATGTCATAGTCTTAAAGCTAAGAAATCATTTTTTAAGACATGTATACCTATAATATATATTATAGAGATGTATATATATTATATATATTATGTAATAAGCATATATAATATCTATATTAGAGACATATTTATATATACACTATACAAAAGTATATATGTACATGTATATAGTATATGGCACTATATAGTATTTCATAAATATATGATACATACATATGTATATGATACACACACATACTCACACACACTCAGACACATACGTACATATGCACCAAGAAAGGTTCACAGCTAGTAATGTATTTATAACAAAGACTATGTAATAATAAACTATTATTTGACTTTGAGGTTAAATAAGCTTCGGTGAATTTAACTTATGAATTATATTATCTTTTTTTTATGTTATAATATTATAAAGCCATCTCAAACATTATTTGTATATTGGGTAAAAAACATCACAGTGTGTATATATATGTGTGTGTGCATGTATATATACAAACATAGTATATCTATATTATGTATTATATAGTATATAATATGTATTATATATTACATATGTATGGTATATACATTATAATATACAGCATAATAATATTCAGCTATAATAGAACTATGAATAACATTATTAGAAAAAACAGTATTTTTGGGTGTTGGGACTGATTAATCTCTCTTTTTTTCTTTTTTGGATTTTAAAAAGTTATATGTAACTTTCATCTATCTCTGTTATGGTGAAGAAAGATAATAATGCATCTACTAAACAAAAATCAAGGGAGAGTGATTCTGGAGAAAGTGTGTTGGACTCTGTAGAAACCTATGTAAATAAGTCTAATTCCTAACTGCCAAGAAAGCATCAGAACTGTATTGGGAGATTGATAGCCTTTGTTATCTTCTACAAAGAAGAGACAGGGAGGAGGGAACTTTTAGGAAAATGAACAATGGGGAAATGTGGGGGAGGAAGGTGAGCTCGTTGCTAGAGAATCCTGCCAGAGAGAGGCTGATAGCCTAACAGTTCTCTTTCCTTCACTCACTATCATGAAAAGAGGCATTATAAGGGGAAGGGTCTTTCTTCTTTACCCTTGATCAATTTCTTGGTCAAAGGTATTGAGGCACCTATTTATGGAATAGTGGGGAGGATGTAGAACCCTGTGTTAAAAACAGGATTCCTGAGTTGTAGGGTATGCCTGATCTTTTAGTAATCTTGTGAAATACAAGGAGCAAAATGCCTGTCTGACTTACTCTTAGTGTTGTTTCACAAAGAAAATTAAACTATGCATGTGTTTCAAAACTGAAAAGTGATCCTAATGCTGAATTTTCTGATCACACCAATGCATTCCATCATTAGGTGGTGATGATGACTGCCCTCTTAGAAAGGAGTCAACAGAAGCTTTTGTACAGAAGTGAGCCTTCAAGTACCACAGAAAGGTTTTAATTGGGTTTGAAGCTGCCCAATTACAGCCTTGCGAATGAATCAAAGTCAAGGTCTGCTAATCTTCTTAGGGCATGGTCTTGGGCTCTTCAGTGGGTAGGAGAAGAGAACAAAGAGGAATTGTTTCTCTATGTGGATTATTAAATGAAAAATGGCACCAGTATATCACAGCCATTGGAGTAAACAAACTGTTCATCCCTTGTCTCATTTCAGTTCTTTTTTTTCTTTGTTCAAATAAATCCAGAAAATACACAAAAGGTTTTTACTTCAAGGGAGTTGAAAGAATGTCCTTTGCCTCCTTGTCATATTTGGCCTTTGTTCAGTGGACAATCAAAGAAGCAGAGTTTTGTTTTGTTGTGTTTTGTTTTGTTCCTTTCTTGTGTGTTAGACTTCATTTCTGTCATATAACTCCTGAAATTTAAGTCTCTGAAAATATGTCTAAGAAAACTCTCTTTTATTTTTGCGAAGTGATTGTAGATCCTAAGTATGTGTCCTAATTGCTTAAAAATGTGAACAAACTCTCTCCCAGTCCCTGAAACAAAGTAGGCAGTTTGTTTTCCATTCCTTCTGTGTGATAACTATCTGACAGATCAGAAATTACTCACAACTAACACATATATTGTACCCCAAGTCTCAGACAAACCTTGTGTAAAACCTGCCTCTCCAAGGGGGCTCACAATTCCAGCCTGAGTGCCCTTACCCTTTTCTGAACTTGCTCATGACCTTGCCCATGACTCCATAGCCAGGAAACTTCTCATCTTTTATTTGACCCAGAACACAAATAACTATGATTTAATATCCAT
The DNA here is from genome assembly GCF_963455335.1 of Martes martes. Classification (NCBI taxonomy): domain Eukaryota; kingdom Metazoa; phylum Chordata; class Mammalia; order Carnivora; family Mustelidae; genus Martes; species Martes martes. Next base: position 4,648 of record NW_027666586.1, read on the forward strand.
TTCTGAGCTTCCTGAGAAGAGGAAATTAACAATGTGTATTATTTAAGCATACATTTTTCTCAGATACTGTCCTTATTCAGCAAGTATGTATTCTTTTAATTCTCTTAGTTAAGACGTATATATTGTCTTAAAAGTAGTAACAATTCAGGGCGCCTGGGTGGCTCAGTGGTTTAAGCCTCTGCCTTCGGCTCAGGTCACGATCTCAGGGTCCTGGGATCGAGCCCCTCATCGGGCTCTCTGCTCGGTGGGGAGCCTGCTTCCTCCTCTCTCTCTGCCTGCCTCTCTGCCTACTTGTGATCTCTGTCAAATAAATAAATAAATCTTAAAAAAAAAAGACAGCAATTAAAGATGAAAACCCTCTTAATAAAAAAAGTAGTAACAATTCCTAGGAGTCTTCGCAGACTATTTTTTTTTTTTTTTAATGAAATCTTAGGACCACCCAGTTTCACTCATACAAGATCCCATAACTAGTAGGTGTCAAAGTTGGGATTTGGAACTAATTCTGTCTTCCTCTATAACTAATGAAATGATAATAACCATTTCACTTTTCTAGGCTGAGGATGGAGGCTATGTTTTATATTCATAGACCATATCATCTGTGTGCCAGTTCTTCTCAAGTCCTTGCTTCAGAACAAAAGAGGTGGAAGGGATGAAATTTCCACGCACCAAATGCCACTAAATACTAGAAGAATACTGAAGTGCATGCCCACATCTGTGTCTCGGTGCAATACATGTGAATGCAAGGAGGTTGCACCGTTCAATGTAATGGAGCTAAAATTTAATCTTTCCTCATCCAGTAACTTAGTAAATCACTTAGAAAAAGATTGGTGCCACCTGTTTGTTTTTGAGTGATTCTTGTGTTCTGCTTTGTGAAGTTCCGTAGCCTAGTACAATGAGGAAGGATTTGAAGTACACTTGATTTGGGTTGCAGTAAATCAGTCCCATAGTCTGTGTATTTTTGCATAAGTTATTGTATTGTATTGCTTTTACGTGATTCACCTCATCTTTGGATGGAAACGATAATTGCTTCACAGGGTTGTGAGAAGAATTAAATGAGATAATGGATGTAAAGTCATTTATGCTGGATAAATGTAAGTTTCTTCACACTTTATAAATTATAGAGACAATATGTATTAATTTTTAAGTACAATATAAAATTCTAGTCTGTCCAACTGTCAAGTAATATGCCTCCTCTTATAGTCCGATAAATCATGTCTTATATACTCCCAATGCCTGTTACAGTAAATATCACAGAGAAGTTATTTAGTTACTACTAAGTGCACTTAATAACACTAGGTTTCATTCAATATGGTCTCAAAAGAGGAAACTCTGGAGATAATACCTCTGTTGTTACCAAAATAATTGTCTCTATTCTGTAGTCATTTTTCTCCCATCTGCTCAGACAAATCCATTCTGGGGGTCCTCAGCCAACTGCTTAGAGCATATCTATCTTTACTTCTCAAAATTAAAGGGATTTGCCTTTGGTTAGATATCCCAAAAGTAGAAATGAGGGTCATTTATTAAGAAAGTGCTTCTAAGGGAAAGATGTAAAATAGTGGAGAAAATAGGACAAGAAGAAATGGGCAATATTTGGCATGAGGAAGAAGCCCAACAAAGGATGACATTTTAGACATGGTCCCAACCTCAGCCCAGTCAATACCTAGGTGAGCTCTGGAGTGTCCAAACTCTGGGAAAGGAAGCTGGGCTTTCATAGTCCTAAATTAGTCTGTCATTGAATTTGAGCTATCCCTGGTTGGATGTAGGGGGATTATAAATAATAAGACAATTCTAATGTCTATGCTTTCAGGCAAAAGCAGCTCTAATACACAAAGGCTATCCTGTAAGAAACTTGCCAGACAAGACGGAAGACAGGCAGATTGCAGAAGGCCACAGAGAACAGGTAAGAAGTGCCTGGGGGTTGGAGTTGGACAGAGCGCGGATGGTGCACACGACTGGTCCCAACATAGACTCCGGCTTGTTCCAGTGCTTGTCTCATGTTTACCTATGAACATTTCACTGCCAAAAAGCCCTAGGCAAAATCTAACAGCAATGATTTAATTTTCTAAAGTCATCCTTACAGGGAAGAGAAGGTCAAACCTTTAAAATAAGAAAAACTTGAGTGTGAACATGCAGGGAGGTTTTTGAAAGTTAGATATCTGGAACCACCCATCTGTTTAGTCATACAAGTTTATACTAAGGTTTATCCCGCTCAAGCCCAGACTTCCTGGGCTGGCTCATAGGGCAGCAGTAGCAATAACAAAATCCACATAGTTCTTGATGGTTTACAGAGTATTTTCCCTTTAATTGTCCTAATTGAACCTCTCACGACCGTTAGACTCTGTCAAGTCAGGTATCAGTGCTTACATTTTGCAGCCAGGGAAACCCACATTCCCACGTGTGATTTATTCAAGGTTACTCAAGAGTAAAGCGGCAGAACTGGGGCTTGTATTTATCATTTTGTCATCAAATCTAGTCTTCTTTCCTTTCATATGTAAGCAAGGATGACACTCAGTTCTAAACATTAGGTAACTGCGTGCACACACACACACAATTTTATATACATATATATTTTTTTCAAAATTATATTTTATAGTGTTTGTTTTTCTTTCTCTGAGGCCAGTTGCTATGAGTCACTGGGATGGCCTCAAAAAAGAGAAGTAAGTTCAGTCTTGCACATTTTTCCGTATCCCCAGTACTTCCTCTCTCAAAGCATTTGTCAGCTTCAGCGTCCTGATAAGTAATTACCTACTTCCAGCTGGTCGGTACTTTCTGCGATGACAAAGACTTGATTGGATGTGTTTGGTGATATCAGTGGAAATTTCACCACCAGATATTTGGCTTAGGTGATGACTCCTCTACTCCAAATGTCACTTCCCCAAGTCACTTTCCATTGTTTAATGGGGGGTCTCCTTGGCCTTCCCCCATCCATCCTCCACAAGGCTAAAATGAGAGAAAGCAAGTACTTTGTGAGCAGTTCTCTTAGTAGGGCTATTGTTTATTTATCTTTCTTCATACTGACAGAGGTTATAGTCAAGAGTTAGGAACAAAAACAGCAACCAAAGATGGGACTGTCTATGATAGAGATGGCCATCAGCCAAGACAGAATAAGGTTCAGGTCTTTTAATATCCTACTATTTAAGGCAACTGTCTAGCAGAGTGGCTGGCACAAAGTTGACCCAGAGACAAGCCTACTCATTGAGGAGAATATATTTTTAAAGATCACACACACACACACACACACACACACACACATCTTATAAAATTTGATGTAAACAAATAGAGGAGGCAGGTTGGTGTCAGCTCATCAAAGAAAGATTTCATATTTTCCAATTTAAGATGCATCTCAAAAATGTAACTGTAAGTCAGTAAGAGAGACCTGGAGTGGTATCTCCGGAGAGGGATCTGCATGAACAAAGATAATGAAACCCTTTATAAGGTAGTGATGACCGAACTGAGTCCACAGATAAGTAGAAGTTAGCTGGTAAGCAAAGGTAGAAGTGGGAGAATGACAAGCAAGCATAATGGTATTGAAGGGCAAGATGTGTAGTTTATTATTGGTAAAGGTTAAAGTAGGAGGACAATATTGACTAGAGTTAAAACTCAACAGGTGTGGATGCTCAGGTCATGATCCTGGAGTCCCAGGATTGAATCCCGCATCAGGCTCCCTGCTCAGCTGGGAGTTTGCTTCTCCTTCTGACCCTCCTTCCCCTTCTCATGCTTTCTTTCTCTCTCATCCTCTCTCTCAAACAAAAAAATTTAAAAATTAAATTTAAAAAAATTTTTAATTAAAAAAAAAAAAAAAAAGAACTCAAGAGGCATGTAGGTTCCAGGCCTGGCAGAGTTTGCATACCATGCCAAAGAGCTTGGACTTTGTCTCAGGCAGTGTGGCACATTGTTCTTAACAATCAGATTTTCAGAAGGCTTGGCGAAGAATCCCTATAGCTGTGTTGGCCATGGAAATGTTAATGTGCCAAATCATAAACACACATACACAGTCCAGTCTCTGCCCAGTGCTCTAAGGATTTTCTAGTCTTATTGAAGTGCAAGCAATTTCAATATTGACTCATATCTTACAGGGAAAATAGGGAAGAGTTTAATAGATAAGCTAATGAACTTGGGATAATGCAAAATAAAGGGTGCAGGATATAACTGTTTTGGGTGTTAGCAGGACTATGAGGAAGGGAAGAGTATGCAAATGTGGAGAAATAGGAAAGGTGAAACATGGTTGAGTCTGGCAAAAACTGAGCTTGTCTGAAACACAGAAGTGATGATGGTGAACCGGTGCGGGACCTGGAACAATGTGCATCTTGATAAATAATTCTACTACTTTCTTCGAGGAAGATATATTTCAGAGGTAGGGGAGGGGAGGTGTCCTGCCATTTAAATAGAAGAATGATAGCATTCAGCACTGAACTTTAGAAAGACCACCCTTTCCTCATGCAATTTGGAGAATGGGTAGCCTGGCAATTGACTAAAGGTAGAGTCTGGTAAGTATGCTCTTAATATAGTCCAGTTGAGAAGAATTTAGTTCTGAATTAAAAGAGGTGTGAGCAGGGATGGGGAAGAAGCAGTAGATCTCATTTAAGTTAGAGAAAAATTATTTGTCTTTAGGGTTGATTGAAAATGGGGCTACTGAAAGAGTACATGGGGATAAAGCTCAAATTAAGGGCTTTATCAGTGAAGGCCTGTGTGATACTCCTTATCAAGAGGAATAAGGTCAGAACCCTCTAAATTAGGTGTTTAGGATTTTCTTGGGTTTAGTGTTCAGTTTGGTGCTATTAAGTTTGCGTCAGGCTAAGTGACCAGCATATAGATGTTGCCTTAATCCAGCTAACATTCCTCACTTGGAGATCCCCAAGGGAGAGAAATCATAAGGACTCATCCCCAATGGGGAGCATAGTATCATTTTCTTGTTATTATTGCTTACTGCCAAACTCTGACTAATGGGGATGGGGGATATAACTTGGATTTGAGGCAGAAGGTAGATAACTATATCCCTGAACTTAACGCTAGAGTTCACCTCGACTCTCTGTAGAGCTTGAGGTGACTGTATAGCCAGTGTATGGGCTGGAGAAAGACAGGAGAGAGCAGAAATGAGCTAGAGATTTGATGGCTCTGTCCAACCTAAGTTAGAAGAGTGTGCAAGAGAGCCCCAGGAAAAGTTGCATGGGTAAATTTAAAAATAAAACAAACAAAAACAACATAAACTTATTATGGAAAATTATGAATATACATAAAAGCAGAAAGATTAGTATAATGAATTCTAGTTATCATGGAGCTTCAGTTATCAAGATAAAACCACTAATGTTTCATCCGCACATCAAGCCGTAAACTATTTTAATGAAGATCTAGGACGTCCTATCTATTCAGTGTAAGCTCATCAGTATGTATACTTAAGAGATAACATCTCCCACCGTAGTAAGATTTCAGTCTCTTAGAAATCCTGTTCAAGCACGTTAACCTTGTCCTTCTCTTTGGACAAAGTAGGACGTACGTGTAACTCTCTTCTCTCAACTTCATATACACACAGGACATCCAATAGCACATTATACATGGGATTTAATGCTTCAGCTTCACCTGAAAGAATTTTAAATCAGTATCCAAGTCTCACATTCAAACTGTAATGCTGCAAAATAAAAGAACACAGGAATTTATGTGGTAATTTTGTTCAGAATAATTTGTAGGGATTTGCATAGCAATATTTTTCAGAAGTGAAAAATTAACCACAGTATATTGCCTTAAAAATCAAAACAAAACAAAACAAATTTTCAGTTCTCAAGACTGTTAGATTTTTTCAGTCCAATATCACAAGAAAGATATTGCCTTTCTCACAGCTACAAAATTAAAGTGGATGGGAGGGGAAGCCAGTGGTGGTGCAGAAGTGAAGCCCAGAGTGGTTGAATATCAAACTTTTAGTTCTGATTTTATTGACAACAGACAGATTTAGATAGCAACCCAAGTCACACTGAACAATGTAATGCGTACCCTATGATAGGTCTACTTAGGAATCATTGAAACAGTTCTGAGAAGTAGTAGATATTATGTTGGCAATTATCATAATAATTATTGTGGGGATACTGTTAAATTTTCCACAGATTTGTAGTACATTATAGTGTTTTTACATACTTGAAGCCATTCATGACACATTGAATAAGGACCCAATGAATAACGGCTGCCTTATTGGAAATTTGGAATTTGCAACATTTTCAATAGGGGCTGGTTGTACTTTAGTAATACATGTGGTGTGTTCTGATGGGGTGGGGCCAGTGGCATGGGCAGTAAAAGAGATCACCCAAGGTAGATCAAAGGAGATAGGAGCTTATTGAAGAATATGCTGTGAGGGGCAGTGGCACCGCAGCAAAGGAAAGACTGTCTGCCACGTGGAGGTGGTGAGGGCCTATAGTTAGAGGGTGGAGTGAGGAAATATGGAAACAATGGGATTTTCCCTTTTATGGGAATCTTGGGTAGTGGGCCCGGTTGTAAATAAGCCCACTGGTTAGTTAGGGCCTATGACCATGTCTAGGCGGGTTGCTTACGGAGCCTATGTGTATTCAGCTGAGTGGTCACTGTGGGCCCATTTGCCTTGCTCAAATTTCCGTTGCTCAAGCCTGTTGCCTAAAATTGGCCCCTATGTTCTCCCCTGACAGATCAACAATAATAAATCTCTGGCATTTGGGCAGAGGTCTCATCTTCAGTAACTGCTTCATGCTTGATTGCGGGGTGGGGGAGGGGTGCTATCCCTGCATAAATGTGTTGGTCCATCAGGGGTTCTCTGCCATTATAGACCAGAGCATGGTATTATATTAACGTGCTGTTCGGCGATTAGAGTGAAACTCCATGGTGGCCTGGTCCGTGGGATGTAGGGGAAGGGGATCCTGGGATGGTATGAGCTAGAATCCTTATCGAATCATCATTTGTATATAGAATTGTTGCATTCTAGAAGAGACAGATGTAACAAAGAGATTAAAGGGTGGGGCAATAATGAGGAGTCTTGAGTATTGAGTCTGGGGGTCCTTAGAAGGGAAAAAGCCAGGAGATAGGTATGACCAGGTTTCTTTCCTGGAAAACCATCCTTGCATAGCACAGTCCCAGAGGGAGAAAGACTGTTTAATTGGACTGTGGACATTTTCTTGTATATGTCCTGATTAATTGACCCAAAAGCTACATTGTTCTTTTAACATGGCACAGATATCCCCTGAGCTGTAGCTAGGAGATCTAAACAATGATGGTTTTGCAAGACGACCACAGCTAAAGACTCCAGTTGGGTTTGCATAGTTAGGATGGTTTAGCTATTGTTTCTAGGCTTTTTGTGACCTTTAGGGGTAAATTAGGATAGACCATGCATAAGGTTATAATACCTTCCTCCTCGGCTTCAATTTCTGCAGTTATTCCTATGCCAGTGAGAAAGGGGATTAAATGAGGAGTGTGCTTCACTAGGGTGAGGTGCATCCGATTAACAGAAGGGGCATGGGAGTGCCCCCTGTGGTATAAGAATATCTGGGGAGAGCATTACAGTGGTGCAAGTTCTAGTCCAATTGGTGGAGAGACAGCTGTGGATAACAATACAGATAGTGTGTCTTTCCAGGACTTTAATAACAATTACCGACAAGCTCATTCTCTTTGATATAAGCAAGACTGGCTTAACTTTTTAAAGATTTTACTCATTTATTTATTTGAGAGAGATGGAGAGTGATTGAGGGAAGGGGCAGAGGGAGAGAGAGAGTGAGAATCTCAAGCAGACTTCATGCTGAGTGTTGAGCCAGATGTGGAGCTCGATCTCATGTCCCTGAGATCATGACCTGAGCCAAAATCAAGAGTCAGACACTTAACTGACTGAGCCAAGCAGGTGCCCCTGGATTAACCTCGTAAATAGAACAACCATTATTAAAAACTTCTTACATGTGCCAACTCACTTAAACCACACTCATCCCCATAAGGTAGATTTTAATACCTAATGGTAGAGGGAAAACACTGGCCAAGCTGTATGATATCAACACATCTCAACTGAACTTACTGTCATGTTCTAAATCTGGTGCTCCTTTTAGATATCAACATATTCCATATGTTATTCTTTTTAGGGGAATAATCTTCTCTCCTTGCCTTAGTAACTCCTTCTCATCCTTCAGGTATTAACTCCTTTATTACTTTTGGGAACAGTTCTTAGTTTCCCTTCTCCTAGGCTATTAGGTTCACAGTTTTCATGCTTTCATATTCTTAGTAATTTTATTTATAAATGTTCATATTAAACAGTAAAATGCTCATAATCCTCTTCTAATTAACCAGAATATTGGCTTAATCAACACTGTACATTTCCTGGGTAAAAGCATAGACACACAGCCGATAGACTTCTCTGGAATGCCTTGACGCTTTGTTGCTACTATTTGCATTGTTTATTCAAATATGTTGTGTTTGTTTCCAACCCCATTTATTCCATTTGCACTTTTCATTGCAATTATTTATTGTATTTCATTGTGTTTATGCAATATTTAATTATAGTACAGCAAGAAAGAATAGCTGCATTTATGAAAACAAAATGGAATATTTATAAAGACAGTGTAAAGAACGTTGAAAAAAAACGTTCCTACGTTAGGTGAGCAAAAGCAATACAGAAGAGTGGGAGAAATTCCAAATTGGTGCTGTACTTATTTTACATGTGTAAGTTTTCATCTCCCTTTGATGAAATTGAAATAAAAAAAATTGGACAGGGAGCATCATGCAATAGAAGCAAATTTGATTTCTAATCAATAGGCATGTATTTTGCAAAATATGTTTTCCTTACATCAAAAGACTGATGAGTATAAATGTATAAATTTAAATTAAAAATTGTGTGTAAGTTCTGGAATACTCATTTTGATTCCCAGTTTAACCATGTTTTTAGTCTTGCTAACCATATCACCAAGTTCCAACAAATGATGAATACTAATATAATTTAATTCATGAGAGTTTAATGAAGGGACATTTGCAGACATATGAGCAAATTTAAGGAAATGAACAATGGATAGTGAAACGTCTGACTTCTGGCCACTGGATGACATTTTCACCCCTAGACTTAAAAATGTAAAGGATCAGATGGTGTTACTAGAACCAGGTATGGCCTGGAATGTTGGAACAGTAGTTGCTTCATGTAAGTTGTGGTAACAGGTAGAGGAATTAAGCCCTTGCCAGAACCACAGCCACATAAGAAAACAGATGAGAAAAAAATATCCTGCCTTCTCTTTCCACTGGCTCTCCAGTTTCTGGTGGTGCCACTCGTTGGCCTACCTCAGTTGGTATCCAGAGGAGTCTGGATAATGCAGTCTGACTGTTTTCAGCCCCCCAGGGTTGACAGCAAGGCAGAAAAGAGTGATATAGATGTGGGTGAGGGGTGCTGTGTGGTTCCTGCCTTCAGCTCAGGTCGTGATCTCAGAGTCCTGGGACAGAGTCCCATGTGGGCTCCCTGCTCAGCAGGGATTCTGCTTCTTTCTCTCCCTCTAACCCCTTCCCCTGCTTATGCTCTATCTGTTGTGCATGATCTCTCTTCCTCTCTCTCTTTCTCTCTCGAATAAATAAATAAAATCTTTTAAAAGAAATGAAGGAAGGGAGAAAGAAAGAGAGAAAGAAAGAAAAGAAGGAAGGAAGGAAGACAATGTGGGTAGTAAAATATCCAGCCCACGGTGCCCAAGTACCAGTCCCCATGATGAGCAAGTAGGGTCCCCCCAAATGTATTTACCAGTTACCTTCCCCATTGGACTGTAAACCCTGTAAAAGGAACAACGTGTTCATTTTGTATGTGCTCTAGTCATCAACTGGTAAGTACCTGCATAGTATAGACAATCCATCAATGTTAGTTGACTTACTAATATTTAGGAAGAGAACCTCAACTTTAAGATTGAGTTGACTCTCCCTCTTGATTTTTTTTGAAATGCAAGATCATTGTATGGGTTGGTACAACACAGTGGTGTTAAGAGATTGAATTCTGCCCATCAGTTTAGTTTCTACAAACGTAAGAAGAGTGATATGCTAGGTTTAGCTTTGGTTACTAGCAGCACGTTACGGATTTGAACCAGTTACCCATAGGGGAGAAGCACCATAGCTAAGGTACTCAGCTGGTACAGTCTTTTCAGTAGAAAAGTTAATTAGCTCTCAGGAAAACACTATAACTTTTATCATTCATCATTTTTTTCTTTCCTCTTCTACAGCTTATGCTAATTTATTTCACCATACTCAAAAAATAGCTCCAAAAAGTAAATTATGTACTCTCACCAGGCAGTTGATTCATAATGCTTTCCTAGAAGAAAACAACTCAAGTAAAACTCTAAGAATTAGGTATTCTTGCATTGTTTCTCTCAATTTATTTGATTTTTCTGCCCTTTGTAATAGCACTTTGTCTATTCATACATATATCTCTGTAAGCATTAAGGCCTAGAAGAGTATTTTTATGGCTTAGATAAAATAGAAAGTTAACAAATCTGGTAAATATATTGAAAAAATAATAAGATGGGTTGGGAGACAGGTCTTACTAGACATAGACTAACAGATCTTAAAAACCTATTAGCTTCTTTTTGCCCAAATCCATTATTTGTAAATGAAGTCTCTGAGAACTATATTGGCTATGAAAACACAGAACCCCATATAGAAAATTCACTCCCTCTCTGGGATTTCAAAGTTTCTCTTTTCTAGCTGGGTTCCTTTATTTCCCCGTCCTACTCTGAGAACACTAACCAAGATAATGGGATGGGATTTCATTTGACAACAAGCTATCTCACTGGGAATGTCTAAATTTAAAACCAGTTTATTCCAGTCCCCAAGTATTGTAAGTGTCTCTTTCTGCATCATCTTTCACTTCACATCTAATGTTATTTGTATGCCTTTTATGGGCTCCCCAGGAAATTGAGCTCCTATTATGCTGCGATTGTGTTTTAAAAATCTGTCTCCTCAACAGTGAGCAAAATACTTGGTACAAGGTGCTAGACACATAGCATTTTGTGGGAATAATCAAATGCAACAAAATATATATCCCAGGTCCTTACTCAAGGCTGCTTTCACTATACTTTTTCACTGACTAGTTTTTTGAGCCCCTTTCTACAACTTAAACAGTTTCACATCGCATGTTTGAAGGAAAAGATCTTAAACAAATACGAAATAATTTCGTTTCTATCACTTACTCTGTGCATTATTAAATGAGGAAAATGTTAAAACAATTAACACATGGAAACCAAAACAGCATTCACATTAAGCTCAAATGTTATTTCCACAAAATTAAATAAGTCAAAATAGTCATGACTTCTTTGCAATTCCAGAGATTAGATCAGGGAGTTCTGGCTCCCCTTTGTTCCTCCACATTGTGTTCAGAGCTATAGAAACATGTGTTTACAAATTGTTCTTTTGTATTTTCTACTTATCTAAACCCCCCAGATGGGAGTTCAAGAAAGGAATTACAGGAAACTAACTTACTCTGACAGCTAAGCATGCAGCTAGGCAAGACCTAAGTAGCTTGGAAGGGAAGACCTTTACATGAGCTAGAGCAAGAAGAGGCTGTTGCTCTAACTGGTGACAGTCCTGAGTAGGCGGATCCAAGGGCAGAGGGAGCCCAAGCAGACAGCGCCACCAGGAGATGGGGCCAGGTCATGGGCGTGGAGAGTGAAGACAAGGTCTGGTTAACCTATCAGGAAATCCCTGAATCTGGAGAAGCCATGTTTTGGGGAGGATGCGTAAGTGGGGATTGCATGAGAGACCAAATTTTTCTACCCAAAGTTATAAAAGTATCCAGGTTCTTCCTTGTGGCACTAGATTCTGGAAAACAGCCCCTAAGGGAAGTGTTTAGTTTTCTTATGTAGTTAATGATGAAAATGAAAATTTTTAAAATTGATGATACACATACATGCAAGCATGCATGCATGCACTTGCATTTCTACGTGCATGTAAGTGAATAGATAGAGCTTCAGACCAGGGATAGCAAAGTGGTTTCACCTTAGGTAGTGACACTGAATAGTTAAGTGGAACCCTGCACAGCTATGTCGAAAAAGATTCTAAAACTGCAAGAATTATGGAGCGCACACACACACACACACACGCACACACATGCACACACACATACATTCACACACGTACCACGTACAGGCATTTAACAATACCTATCTCATACTTGCTCTATGCTTGTCATGATCCTAAACACTTCATAAATACAAACATGTTTAATTCTCATAAAAATCTAAAATGTAGTTACTATTATTGCCATTTTAGGGATGAGGAAACTGAAGCATCCAAGGCTGCATAGTTGGAAGTAGCAGAACCAGATTTTGAATTTAGGGACCGTAACGCAGGCCTTACATGGTTGACCACTGTATTAGACTGCCTCTTGTGATACACTCCAATTTTTCATAAAACGTTTATTGAGCACATGCTTTGAGTCAGGCACTGTTCTTGGTACCACAACAATAGTAATGAACTGCTCAAAACCCCAGTTCTCCTGATACATCCCAGTGGTGGAGACAAGGATAGATAAGTACGTGAATTGATGCATGAAATAATTTCAGATAAAGTATCAGATAAAATCAACAGAACACAATAAAATGGGTAATAATGAAAGCTTTGAGGATACGGTTTATGAATTGCAACCTGAATGATGAGTAGCCAGCCTTATGAGGAAGAACATTCCAGACAGAGGGAGCAACGGATAAAATCCTTGAGACATGAACAAGCTTTGCCTATTCTAGGAACAAAGAGGAGGATTGTATGGCTGGAGCATGCAACTGAAGAGTAGCAGGAGTTGGTGTGGAAAAGGTGTTCAGACAACAATTCACACCTGATGTCGTGGGTCATGTTAAGGAGTTGAACGATGTTATCTGTGAGCATAGTAGGGGAGACACCATATGCAACTTCTGTTTGTCATCCTCGGCTTTTGTATGACCTCTTGCTCGCTCTTGGTCCTAGTGGGTTCCTTCAGTGGTCGAGCTTTCATGGTTTTGGAATGTTTATTAATCTAGGTATTTGTTTCTTAACCTATTGTCGGTTTTAAAATTCTGATATATTATGTGGGAAAACACCCTTTCGTTTAAACAGCGATGTCCAAATCAACTTCTAAATGCAAAACCAAGACACAGACTCTGAAGTCCCCTTTCCTATCTCAAGATTATTAATTAAAATGAGGACAGCATCAATAATGGAAGAATTACCTATTTAGAAAGTGCATAATGGAGCTTTCCACTCTTGGAGGTTCATTAAATGATTTTATTCTTTGAAAAAAAGAAATCTGCCTCTGCACAGTTTATAGGTACTTCCTATTTATTTAAATTAGACCGAATTATTCTGAACAAAATATAGAGTTCAGAACAATTATTAAAGAATTAACTTGGGTAGTTGAAAGGATTCACAATTTTAAGTTTCATTTATATGATTATTGAAAATCAAAGGTATTCATATTGAATTATCAGCATTCTGTGGTTGGCTTAGTCAGAAAGTAAAGGATACCTTTCATGATTTTTTTTCTCATAAAAATGATATTTTAGGCCTTGTGAGAAACAAGTATTTTGTATATTTGATAAATGTCAAGGGTGGGATATCATTTTAAAACAAGAAGGTAAAAGGGCAGGAACCAACTAGTATTTACAGATGAGGATGATAAATTCTTTTTTTTTTTGTTTCCTTTGGTGCAAAATGGTGGTTGGTAAATTCTTAATGATAAAATTCATTATAGTGGCAGTAATTCAATTTGGCCTTGGTTTCAGGAATTTTGAGTTCTACACTCTGCTTTATAAACTAAATAGCATGTAACCATTCATAATCATCAAAATTAAAAATTTTGAACCAAAGGATGTTTACATAGAGTTTCACGGGGTAACTTATTGATTTAATGGATTTCAAAAATATAACAGTAAGACATTCTTCATTTCTTTTCAAATATAATTGTTCCTCATTAAATTACAAATGGCAGAGACCATTTATTTACTAAATTCTCAGGTTCTAACATCTAGTAGCTGCTCAATAAATGTCCTGGTGGCTTTTTGTTCATGTAGGAGTAAATGGATGAATATATAAATGAAGAAAGGAAGAAAGGAAAATATAATTAAAAACTATTTTTAGAAGACTCATTACATGGTAATTGGTCAATAATTTGATGGCCTTTGTCCTTCAAAACATAAACTATGCATTTGTTTTCCACAAGATTTGTAAGGCTACATTTATACTAAAGATTCCTTAAGGTACATTTAAGATCTAAAGATTTAATGACCTAATGAAATATTTCATGTGAAATATTTTATAAGCTAAGTAACATGCATAAATGAGTAAGGAGCCAGGGGCAAAATGACCACTATGCCAAACAACTTTGCCTTCTCCTTCTGGGTCTACTTTCCACCCTTCTTCCTAGTTACCTTAAAGCCAGAAAGATCATCAGTGTGTGCTGACAAGTTTCTCTGTCCTCATGCTTATAGTTGTCAAAAGCCATGGCTATTCCCAATAGGAGAGCAGAATAGGGAGTTGATTAAGGTCAGAATATATATTTCTATGGCTTATTATACACAAGCAATGAATCATGGAACACTATGTCAAAAACCAATGATGTACTGCCTGGTGACTAACATAACATAATAAAAAAAAATACAAAGTAAAAAAAAATTAAAAAGTTTAAGAAAAAAAAACTTTCTCGAAAACACCCTATTTTGAGATGTTTTTCCTAAAAACCGGAATGATAAACTACCCATTATTTTTAATTGTTAAAAAAAAAAATCCAAGACTTCAACAACAACAACAAAAAATCGCTTTACTCATTAAACTTTGTTTTAGTTAGCTACTCAGCAAGAAAAAAAAAGGTGACCCATTCAAAAAGGGTGTCCAAAGAAAATTTAATGAAGAATCCCAGTTTAAAAGACAGGGATGGTAATGCATCTCAGGTAGCAGCCCCTGCAAAACTATAGCTACGAAGGGAGAGAAACACAGGTTGAGGGACTCTGTTGGGAGCAGCGTGCAGAGCTCTTCCCTCCAGAGCACAGCGGGAAGAATCACGAGGGCGGACGTATTTGGAGCGTCCACGGAGAATTACTAAGATAAAACACGTGTGTGACTTTAGGTGTGTCAAATGGGATAGATAATTTTATGTAAACTCAACTTGACTGGGCCAGAGGATGTCCAGAGAGCTGAGTAAAAATTATTTCTAGGTGTGTCTGTGCATGTTTTTCTGGAAAAGAGTAGCCTTTCATTTATAGAGAGTTAAGCAGATCGCTCTCCCCAAAGCGCCTAGAGACCCTCCAATCCACTGAGGGCCTCAATATAACAAAAAGGCAGAGAAAGAGGGAATTTGCTCGCCGTTTGACTGCTTGAGCTGGAGGACTGGGTTTTCTCCTACCCTCTGATGGGGACCAAATTGGTCCTCACGCCTTGGGATTTGGACTGGAAATACACTACCACTTTCTTGGGCCTCCAGCTTGCAGGGGGGTCTTCTCAGGATCCATTAGTCACCTTAGCCAATTCTATTTTTCTTTCAAAATTTTGTTTATTTATTTGACAGAGAGCACACAAAAGCAGGGGGAGCCGCAGAGGGAGAGGAAGAAGCAGGCTTTCTGGCAGCAGGAAGCCCGATGCGGGGCTCAATCCCAGGACCCTAGGATCTTGACCTGAGCTGAAGGCAGATGCTTAACGACTGAGCCACCCACGCGCCCTGAGCCTAAATTTGAATTTCATTACAAATCCCTTACTCTCTAAATTGGTATAGAAATAAATATAGAGATATATAAAAGGATATGTATATTACAGAGATAGATCTATATCTAGATCTCCTTGTGCTGCATGGTGACCGGGGGGGAATTCACCCCAGGGACATGGGGCAGGCAGTCCCAGCTCAGTTCTCACTGCCATCCCCCAGAGTGAGACTGTTGAGAAGACACTCTGCTAGGCTGCCTTCCAGGTTCTCCATCTCATGCAGGTTGGTGAGGTGGTCACCCAACCCTTTAAAAAACTGGACCAGTTAGTGCAAATAGTGAGGCTCCGGGAAGTTACACAGGTGGGTGTCGTTGCGTCAGTGGCCAGGTGCTGCCGATCCAGCAGGCTCTGGTCCATGCTCTTCTCCAGGTGAAAGCCACACTTTATCACCTTCAGGCAGCTCTTTCGGTCATTGTGCTCCAGGTTCTCGGTACCTTCCAGACGGACTCAGATCCCACGCTGGTTTGGCGGCAGCATGAACTTCTCAGACTGTTGCCTCTCCTCTCTGAACTGCTGCAGGTTGTCCCTGTGGAATCTTCTGTGGGTAAGCAGTACTCCAGCCCCAGGGCGTGCGCCCACGACGTGTGGTTCTCAAATTTGTGCATGAAATTCAGTGGAGGTGTTTTTTAAAAATCCTAGTATCTTGATCGCATGTCAGAGCAATTAATTCAGAACCTCAGAAAGGACATCATTGTTTTTTAAGTTTTCTAGATGATTTGAATATGTATTCGAAGTGGGGAACTACTGGTGTGGTGCAAGTTTTCTCAACTTAATATTTGGACCGGATAACAATTTGTCGTGGGATGTTGTCCTATGCTTTGGAAGGTGTTTAGCTACAGTTCTACTCTCTACCACTAAATGCCAGTAGTTCCTCTCAGCCACATACTATCCATCGAAAATATCTCTAGATATTGCCAATTGTCTCCTGGGAGTAAAATCATCCCTAAATGAGAGCCAGCAGGGTAATGGAAAGAAACAAACTCAAGTAGGACTAAATCCAATTTTTACCACGATAGGATTAAGCTCTCCTCCACTGATAAATTATCTCAGAATCTGAGGTATTAACCTGTTCATCTGTAATTTGGGAATACAGCTTTTAGTATATAAGGCACCTGATATGTGGTAAGCAGCTTAAAACGTTGGTTCTTACTCTGTTTCAAATTTTTAGTGATTAAGGGAAAACTGTTGATTTTTGGAGTCCTGCATGATATTTTGAAATGAATACTTTTTTAATCTTGGCAAAAGAAGACAAAGAATATTGTTCTAAAAATAGGCTAGAATTTTAAGATACAGAAACTCTGAAGTTCCAGTCAAATCCCGCTCTAAACTACAGGGATATCCAGCTTAAGACATCACTGTCACTGGAGAGCAATTCACAGGTCAGCTTCAATTATCAATTACCAGGAATGTTGTGGAAGCAAAGCATGTCTGTGCCAACCAGTGGCTTTATACTTCGTGGTCAAATAATATATAGATTTTAACAGTACAAAAGATAATTGCCACTATTCCAGAGTAAAACCTCTTACAGGGCAAACCAGAAACGTTCATTTTTCTAAGTTCCTTTGCTGAGTAGTTAGTGACTATAATTGTCACTTGACTTTTGTCACCTGGGTATTCATAGGAAGGGTTATTCAAGCAATTTATCAAGCAAAATGGAATATATCCACAGAGGAATAATGTGTTTAGAAAATAGATCTATTTCATTATTTTGCCCCTATCACATGGGCCTTGCCTATCATGTGGGGCTCTGCCTTCTAATCAAGGAAGTTCTATTCATTTTGGGTATCAGGAAAGGAGAGGGAGTTTACTCAAAAATTATGTTCAACAGTTATCATTTATCCCCTGAAAGTGGCCCATTCATCTTATCAGAGACACACTTGGTCTAGCATGTGCTAGTGTTGCCATAGATTCTATTCATTTGATACAGTTTAAAATTTCACTATTTTAACATTTCTCCCATGTCTACCAAGTGCTAGAAATCACTGTAGATACAGTGAATTCAATATGGTAATGTGGAATGGGTGGGAAATACTGTTCCTGCTCTTTTCAGATTCAGTATGATGGAGAAGACAGATCAATCAAATAATTGCACAAATAAATGTGGAACTCAAGCTGTTATTTTTTATATATGTCATCTGTGGAGACATAATTCACATATCCTAAAACTCAAACCTCTGAGGTGTGCAGTTCAGTGGCTTTTATGAAACTTACGAATTTGTATATAACAACTATCTGAGTATGGAACATTTTCATGACCCTATGAAGAAAGCTTGTACACATGTAGCAGTCATTTTTCATTTCCCTCTTTCTCAAGCCTCTGACAAAAGCTCATCTTTTTTCTGTCTCTGCAGATTTTCTTTTGCTGGGCATTTTGCGTAAATGAAATGGCACACTGTGTGGTCTTGTCTGTCTGTCTCCTTTCACCTAACCATAATGTTTTGGAAGTTCATTCAAATTGTAGCATATATCAGAACATCATTTCTTTTTATGGCTGAATAATATTCTGTTGTGTGGATATACCACATTTATCCATCCATCCATCAGTGGATGAATGTTAGAGTTATATCCACTCTTGACTGTTATGAATAGTGTTTCCGTGAACATTTGAGTACAATTTTTTTTTGTTGTTGTTGTAGATATATGCTTAAGATTCTCTTGGGTATTTACCTGGGGTGGAATTGCTGAATTCTATGGTAATTTTTTTTTAAACATTTTAGGGTTTTAGTTGCATGATTAAAAAAAAAAATGTCCCAGGTACAAGTGTATTACCAGATATATGACTTCCAAATATTATCTCTCATTCTGTAGGTTGACTTGTCACTTTCTTTCTTTCTTTCTTTTTTTAAGATTTATTTATTTTAGAGAAAGAGAGAGCAGGGGTAGGGACAGAGGGAGGAGCGAGGGGGAATCCTTGAGCAGACTCCCCACTGAGCATGGAGCCAGATGTGGAGCTCAGGCCCATCACCCTGAGATCATGACCTGAGTTGAAATCAAGAGTCAGATGCTTAACAGGCTGAGTCACCTAGGCACCCCATCTTATCACTTTCTTGATGGTGTCCTTTTAAATACAAAATTTTTTTTTATAAATTTTTATTAGTCAAATTATTATTATTACTATTTTTAAAGATTTTATTTACTTATTTGATAGATAGAGATCACAAGTAGGCAGCGAGGCAGGCAGAGAGAGAGAGGGGGAAGCAGGCTCCCTGCTGAGCAGAGAGCCCGATGTGGGGCTCGATCCCAGGACCCTGGGATCATGACCTGAGCCAAAGGCAGAGGCTTAACCCACTGAGCCACCCAGGCGCCCCTTAAATACAAAATTTTTAACTTTGAAGTCCAATTTAGCCACAATCTCTTTGCTCCTTGTGCTATAATGTCATGTATATGAAAACCTTGCCTACTCCAGATACTTAAAGATGTATACTTGGGTTTTCTTTTAAGAGTTTTATAGTTTGGGGTCTGACATTTGAGTCTATTGTCCATTTTGAGTAAATTTTTGTATACTGTTTTAGGTAGGAGTCTGACTTCATTCTTTCCAATTGGTGTGCATCTGTCCCAGCATCATCTGACGAAAAGACAAATCTTCCCTCCCCCACGCCATTGACTTTCTTTCCTCCTTGTTAAAAATCAATTAGCCACAAATAATAGGGTTTACGTCTGGACTATTGATTTTATTTATTTGACAGACAGAGACACAGCGAGAGCGGGAACACAGGCAGGAGGAGTAGGAGAGGGAGAAGTAGGCTTCCCACTGGGCTGGGATCCTGGTGCAGGGCTTAATCCCAGGACCCTGGGATCATGGCCTGAGCCAAAGGCAGATGCTTAACGACTGAGCCACCCAGGTGCCTCTCACCTTTTTATTTATTTCTGCGTGTTATATATCTTTTTCCATCCGATTACTACCAATCCATTTGTGTATTTGAATCTAAAATATGTCTCTTAGAGACGGTGTATTTGTATCATGTACTTCTCTTTCCAGTAGGGGTATCTCTACCTTTGTTTGGGGCATGCAGTCCATTTATTTCTTTAGTGTTATTACTGATAGTTACCATTATGTCTGCCATTTCACTATTCATTATGTCTTATTTTTATATTATTGTTTTCCTACAATACTACCTTCATTTTTGTTAGATATTTTGGAGTATAACATCTTAACTTCTTGTTGATCTATCTTTCTTCCTTCCTTCTTTTCTTTACTTTTTTCTTTTCTCTTTTCTTTCTTTCTTTTACTTAAAAAAATTTCTTACTAGTTGACCTGAGAATTAAAATCCTATCTTAAAACTGTGTAGTTTGGATTCATATCAAACTAATTTCAGTAGTGTATTCTATACTATATGTAATTTCTTCAGTAAAACTCTGTGCTTTTCCCTTTCTTTTTTTTATTATCTGACCATATTATGTTTTTATATAAGACATTTAACACAATATCATAATTAATGTTTATGTCATCATATTTTCAATCAGGTGGAATAAGAAAAAATCTACAAATATATATTTATATTTTCTTACTTATCTATGTAATTACCTTTCCATTTCGCTTTATTTTTTTAGTTATGAATTTGTGTTACTATGTCTTGTTCTTGGATTTTTTTTACCTGAGGGACCTCTTTTACTAATTCTGATAGAGAAGGTCTGCTAGTGACAGTGTCTCTGTTTTTATTTATCTGAAATATCTTAATTTCTTCCTTGTTTTCAAAGGATAGTTTTGCTAGATAGAGATTTCTTATTTAGTCTTTTTCTTTCCATATATTGAAGAGTTATCTCACTGTATTCTGTCTTTTGTGGATTCTGATGAGAAATTACCCATGCATCTACCAATTCTTCTGCATGCAGTAAGCCCATTTTTTTCTCCCTTTCTGTTTTTAAAATTCTCTCTTTGGCTTTTGATGGACTGACAATGATATATATCTTAGTGTAGATCTCTTTGAGTTATCCTGCGTGGGCCTGTGGAATTCCTGAATGTTTTTCCATCAAGTTCATGGAAGTTTTCAGGCATTATTTCTTCAAATATTTCTTCTTTTTTTCTCCTTACCTCTGGAATTCCCATTATGTGTATGTCAGTGTATTTATGTTCTAAAAGTTTGATACCCTGTTAATTTTTTTAAGGACTTTATTTTTTTAACAGCAATTATAAGTTTCCAATAAGGGGCGCCTGGGTGGCTCAGTGGGTTAAAGCCTCTGTCTTTGGCTCAGGTCGTGATCCTGGGGTCCTGGGATCGAGCCCCACATGGGGCTCTCTCTCTCTGCCTGCCTCTCTGCCTCTCAAATAAATAAATAAAATCTTAAAAAGGTAAAAAAATAAGTTTCCAATAAAACTAAGAGAGAGGTACAACATCTCCCTTATGCCCTTTGCCTCCACACATGCAGAGCCTCTTTCATCATCAGCATGACTCACCAGAGTGGTGTATTTGTTACAACTGATGAACCTATATTGACAAATCATAATTACCCAAAGTCCATAGCTTGCATTATGGTTCACTCTTGGTGTTATAATCTGAGTCTGCACAAATAATGACATGTTTCATCATTATAATAGCACACAGTCTTTTCATTGCTCTAGAAATCCTCTGTGTTCTGTGTATTTCTCTCTCCCTAACACATACCCCATGGAAACCACCGGTCTTTTTCCTGTCTCTCTAGTTTTATCTTTTTCAGAATGTCCTGTAGTTGGATCATATAATAGCCTTTTCAGATTGGCTGCTTTCACGTAGTAGTATGCATTTCCAGTTTGTCCATGTCTCTTCATGGCTTGATAGCTCATTTATTTGAGCAATGAATAATAGTCTATTGTCTAGATTCTTCAGAATTTATTTATTCACTCACATACTGAAGGACATCTTGGTTGCTTCTAATTTTGAAAATTATGAATAAAGCTGCTATAAATATCCATGTGCAGGTTTTTGTGTGGGTGTGTTTTCAGCTCCTTTGGGTGAATACCAAGAAGCTTTATTGCAGGATTGCGTGGTTAAGAGTATGTCTAATTTTGTAAGAAACCACCAGACTATCTTCCAAGGGGGGTGTACCACTTTGCATTCCCATCACACCATGTGAGAGCCTGCTGCTCCACATCCTTGTCAGAATTTGTTGTCGGTGTTCCAGATTTTGGTCATTCTGATAAGTGTGGGATGGTATGTCATTGTTGTTTAATTCTGCATTTCCCTGATGACATATGATGTTGACCATGTTTTAGTATGTTTATTTCCCACTGTGTCAAGTTTTTATTTTTGTTTTTTATATTGTTTAGTCTTTACTGATGTATCTTTCAATATATCATTTTTTCTTCTATCAGTTCAAATCTGTTGTTGAGTCACTCTAGTAGAATTTTCATTTCAGTTATTACACTCTTCAACTCCAGAATTTCCATTTTTGTTTCTGTTTTTCTAAATCTCTCTTTCTGCTGATAGTCCATATTTGGTGAAACATTGTTCCCCTACTTTCCATTAGTTCTTAGACTTAATTTCCGTTAGAGTTTTTTGTTGTTGTTGTTGGTTTTTAATGTATTTACAATAACTTCTTTAGAGTGTCTCTCTATTAAGTGCAAGTTGGGCTTCCTCAGGGACATTTTATATTGACTAATATTTTTTTCTTGTATAAAGGCCATATTTTCCTGTCTCATTGCATATTTTGTTTTTTGTTTCAAACTGGACAATTTAAATACTATGATGTGGTACGTATGGAAATTAGATCCCTCATGCCACTCCCCAGTTTATTATTGTTGCTGTCATTGGAATTCTGGTCTGAATTGAGGTTGGCAGCGTTACTTATATAAAACCAACAGTTATTGTATGTACTGTCTTTATGAGCATGGTAAAATAAGTATGACTCATTTCTCTAGAAGTTAGTGGCCTAATGAGTGGACAGGCATAGGAATAATTGATTGTATTCATTTTGTGAGGGTGTTTCTCATCTTGCTCTGCAATGTACCATCATGGCATTTCACTTGGAACCATGTGTACTTCTGTCATCAGGGTGTACAGGTCCTGCGACTTAGAGGCACCCTTGAGATAGGAGTATTGTTTTCTGAGGAAGAATTGCAATTTGCCAGATTTACATGGAACAGAGCATAAGTGGGCCATTCAAAGTGAAAGAAAAACATACATGTGGACCACAGAGGTACCAATAGAATGGGCATGGCAGATGGAAAAAGTTGAGTTTAGAAAAGCAATTTGGACCATTGACTTGCTATATTCTATGTAAAAACTGATAGCCATTCAGATCTGCCTTTAATAGAGGATAAAGTTGAAGTAATAAATGTGACCGATATCTTAATGTACCTTATGTAAAACAGATGGTTATTGAAAATTAATTTTTATGAGGAAACTTCAAGTCCTTATCTGTTGTGGGGAATTTCCTCACAAATCTGAAAATATGGCAAACACTTGATCTGCAGACTTTCACTTCTTTCACTGTTTACAGACAGTATGGAAGAAGATGGGCATAGTGACATGCCCGCTGAAAATGTACCTGAATAGTGTAAGGAAGAAAGGAAAGAGGAAAGGGAAATAGGCACCTTCCGGTTACAGGCGATAGCAGTATTAATGCAATGATATTATGGAGGTATTTTTAGAGAATTGAGTGGGAGGTTCTGGCCCCTGAATTGCATGCTAAAACTATTAATTCCCATATACATAATTTCAGTAAATACCTGCAGAACAGAAACAGCCAAAAATCTAAAAAAAAAAAAAAAATTGAAGGCTGTTACAGTGCAAATGAAAATCATTTTGTTTATAATTGGCTTATTTTGTGTTGACAAGATTATTTATTATAAGATAGGTTCCCAGTAAAGGAAGATCAGTGGGCTCAGTAAGCAACTTAAACATGCCCAAAACATACCTTTTTTTTTTTGTTTTTTAAAGCAGAAACTGTATCTAGCTCCTACATGTGCATGGAGTGAGGGAAAGGAACATTGTGCCAGGTCTGAACAATGTTTGTGTGTGTCTTTGTGTGTGTGTGTGTGTGTGTGTGTGTGATCTTAGGAGTTGCTTACCTTTTTCACAGATAGTTTTCTTCCTAATAGTTTCTCCCACCTCTTAAGTACTAGATTCTATTATTCACGCTAGTATATAGACAAGTGCAGAAGGCTCTAAGTCCTCTGCAGAGTTTGGGTGTGTGGCAAGTCCCTCTGACAACACAGATACTTGGAGTAGACTACTGAAGTTAGGATGAGAAGGAAAGGTTACCATTTCATTTAAGTAAATAAATAGTGTAGAGAAAGGGAAAGATACATGAACGCTCACCTCCTGCTAGGAGCTCTCTAAGACGGATGGAATTTTAGTTTCATTGCAAAGTAGAAAATGTTTCTTTTTAATTTGAAAATAACTGTAAATTATGGCCCAGTTGCCAAAGTCAAACACTTCTTGGTAAGAACATTACTTCAGAAGGTAAAAGAACTCTTGAGGGTTGTTGTGTTTTTTTTGTTTGCTTGTTTGTTTTGCTCTGTTTTGTTTTTGTTTTTGCGGGGAAGGATAATCATGGGAGAATGGCAAAAACAACAAAAAAGGAAATTCGTCTGCTTCTTTTCCTATAACAGAGAAGGGGTTGGAGAGCAGAAAAGAAACAAGAAACAGAAATAAAAGTCTATATCTGATTTTTTTAGCTTAAGTACTCTCAGGAGCCTTGAAGCACATGCATACATGTGAAATACATTTTTTTTTAAAGAAACAAAGCAAGAAGGAAGTGTGTTGGAGGGAAGGAAGTTTGAAGGAAGGGAAGAAAGAAAAAGAGAGGAAGGGGGAAAGAAAAAACAGGAATATGGGAACAGTGATTGAATTCAATCAAGATACAGAGAATTCACAGAAAAAATAAATTAAAAATAAATTAAAATTGAATTTAAAACAGTCCCATCTTTATTTGTTTATATATGCAGCATTATTTCTTGGATGTAGTGTAGCATGGTGGTAACAGGATGACTTTGGAGTCAGACTGACTGGAATCCTTTTCCTCAGTACCTAAATTCAGGCAAATTACTATACTTTGGTCATACCCTCCTGTACACACGCACACACATATACATGTATGCACATACACGCACACACACCAATTTGACTTTAAAAGTGCCATAAGGGTAGCATTTTCTGGATGTATGGATTATGAGAGGTTTATGAAAAAACCATGACATAAGGATAAATAGATTAACATTTAGTGAGTACACATGTCTCCCCAACAGAATACTTTTTATAGTTACTGTTTATTGTCTGTCGCCTTCACAATACTATAATTACCGCAAGAGCAGGTGTTAAGGCTCTTACCCACAGTGATGTTACCCAACTGTCTAGAACAATGCCTACTACCCAGTAAAGTGCCAGCAAACGCTTGTGCCGTGAGTGAATGAATTGATAAAAGGAACATCTGTTGAAATCACATGATCCCTCTGCTCTGTTACTTTGTTTACAATGACAGTTTTATGATAAAATGTACATTACTTTGGGGTGCCTGGGTGGCTCAGTCGGTTAACCATCTGACTCTTGGTTTCAGCTCAGGTTGTGATCTCAGGATTGTGAGACTGAGCCCCAAGTCAGGCTCTGCACTCTGTGTGGAGTCTGCTTGGGATTCTCTCTTCCCATCCTTCTCCCCCTCTTGCTCATGATCCCTCTCTCTCTCTCAAATAAATAAATCTTTAAAAAAACAAATTAATATGTACATTATTTTGTTTCAATAATTATAAAGCCTCCAATTTACATTTTACTACAAGAAGGGAAGGAGGCATAGTCAAAGAAAATACTCCCCACTTACCCCTTGAGATGGTTTGATGGCGATGCCATGAGAATCTTCATTTTTTTATTCCCCACTGACCTCTATTTAAGAGCTGATTAGTCACCCTTTCTTGTTATTGATGCAGCCTTTTGTTTCTTTGCAACTGGGAATTAAGCAAGACAGACGCTTGTCTAATGAATTCAGAATCCTTTTCCCTGGAAAGGGCCCAGCTTTTTTATTGGGTCATGCGTCTAACAGACATGGTGCCGTTCGAGGCCCAGATAAAATCTCCCCACTGCTTAGTGATTCATGGGAGGGAAAGCTGATTTGGATACCTACAAACTGAAGGTATTGAAGGTGGGAGAAGAGGTCTAGGTTCTCTCTGTGCTGTGGCACACATATCCGAGAGACCACCTGGAAGATAGATTAAATTAGGCTTCCTTTGGAGGAAATGAGAGTCCTTTAAGACTCTCAATATGGCAGGATATTAGGACCGAGGTTTAATTTTAAACCCAATTTAGAGAACATTAGCTTGCATCCCTTGAGCCCACGTCTCCAAATGTGAAGTGAAGAATTTTCCACTGATGAAGACAAAGACTTCAAGCAGAGGTCATTTCAAATCTGCAGGCGGAGGACAGAGGGTTCCTTTTCTGGCTCTATCAGGCAGCTTTGTTTGTAATATTGTTCCCAGGCTTGCTTGACAGCCATCTGCATGGGACACTTAGAGACCCTGCAGTAGGAAATGCAGAAGGCAATGTGAATCTCGTTATTGAATGCTCTGTGCCTTGTCAAGATTTGGAAAATGTCAAGGTATTTTCCTCATAATGCTGATGTGTTCTTAATTGAAGCCATGGATAAGAGAAAGACAAATTCACACAGAGAATTGTTACTGGTCACACGGATTGTTCAGGTAGTTTGCCTCCTGTTTTGATGGTCTGAAAAAAACGGAAATACCTTTTGTGATTCATTGGATGAGGAAAGGAGAATGTAGCTTAATAGAGTCAGAGGCAAATATTTGCCAGTTGCAAACATGGCAATAATAGCCCCTGCCCTAACTACCACACTGGTTGTCATGAGGATTGGATGATTTAATAAATGAAAATGAGTCAATTAAGATTCTGAATGCTTTAAAATGTATGAGAAGCTCCCATCTCTTTCCATCACCGGGAGAAATTTCCTGCAAACCTTTGGGCGAAAAACATAGATGAGGGAGAGAGCTAGGAAAGGGGGTAGAGGGGGGAAGGGACAGATAGATTGAGAGATAATCTGGGAATAAGGCTTAATGTAAATTGCATTGTGCCAGTTCTAAATTAGGAATAACTTCTATTACACGTTAATTTCTCTTCAACCAGCCCTGGGCACCTAGAACAAGTCTAGTATCTCACTCCCTTGTGTTTCAGTGGGATGCTTGTAAATTCATTTTACCTTATTACGGATAATATGCATGCCAGGAGGGAATTGATTTTCTGACTGTGGTTGGTCTTCCATTCAAAATTGTGATGCCTTTCTGATTTTATGGGCCATGAAATATAGTTTCCACAGCCACCTCCTGCTTTTCTCAGCCTCACTTTCACTCCTGGTCCGTATTCTCTTGCGGATATCAAAGAGTATAGTTCTATTTGCCATGAGTTTACCTTCTCCTATGTCTTTAAGGAAGCACATATTATTTCCTAAGCTTTTACTGCATAAGCCCTGCCTCCCTATTTTCCACATATGTAACAAGCATTTATTGAGTACTTATGATGTCCCAGGCAGCATGCTAAAAATTTACTGAATCCTTTCTTCACATTGGTATAGCTCAGGGCAGTAGTTATCATGAGCTTTAACCAGTGGAAGAAGAAGGTGGGAGAGTTTAAGTAAAAGCTAGTAAGTGGCAGATAGTGGATTCTAATTCAGGTCTGTTTTCACCTCCTGAGTCCCCACGCCAAGCTGCCTTCTCTTGTAATGAACTCCCTTCCTTCCTTTCAGAGTTCCAAACACTAATTTCCCACCCTATATATTTTTTTCTAATTTTTGTAATTCATGGTTACTGGAACTTGAAATCTCATAATTTCCTAAAATAATTACCCAAATAAATTTGCACATAAATTCATCTTCAGCCATACAAGAGTAATTGGTAGAAAAACTTTTCCATGTAGCTGAAAACCCATATAACCACCCATTAATTCTCATTATAATTAATGTAAAAATGCACTGTTACTATTAATGGATGTAATTACATACTGAGGATAACTGTAAACTCTATCATTATACTAATGAAATGTAAAGCATTCCTGAAGAAACAGGGAACTTTGTAGCAGCTGAAACATCAGGTTACATCATTTCACCGGTTACTGGAGACTGAAGTGTTATTTGTAATTTACTTAAGAACAAGTTTTGTACAACATCCAGGTGATTTTTTTTTTTTTAATTAAACCGAGCATTGAAACAGGGGCATAGAGGGTACACCATGTGGAGATTCCCCTCAAAATGCACAGGAAAAAAAAAATAACATATGTGGGATTCCAAGGTCAAATATCTCAGGACGTGTTATCAGCAGACTTCTTCCTTAAATAAGCTGACATTATTATTATTTTTTAAAATATTTTAAACCCTGAGTAGCTACAACAGCGTCTGCTTCCTGCTGGAGTACATAAATGCTTCTGGCTAGGAGGAGCACTTCTGATCTCCCTTCTTTCTGCTTTCCTCTCCCTTCCTCCTTCAGACCTCGCCCTGTCACACCCACAGTTGGTCTGGAAGCAAATGCCACCTTGTCCTAGAAGTCTCTCTCAGTGCTGTAAGCTCCCCCCTCTCATTCATCTCACTCCAAAACCTGCCTTTTTCTTTTATTCCTTCCTTCCTTCCTCTCTTTCTTTGTCTTTCTTTCTTTCTTCCTGTCATTTCACTTATTTACTGATTTGTGTTTCTTTATTGTGTATGTGGAGAAGGAAAAAATAATTTTACCTCTATCATTTTGTTCTTGGCTGAGACGCTCCCCACCCCTTCTCCCCCTGAACCCCATTTAAAAAAAAAAAGATTAGCAGAAAACCAAACTAAATATTTAATAATGTGTTTATCTCCTGTATACAGGAGAGAGAGACGCAGGAAAAGTGATTAACTCCCTGAAATGCCCCAAACCCCCACCTTAAGTACTCTAGCTAAAGACAAAAGAAAGATGTGTGGTTTTTGTTTTTGTTTTTGTTTTTATTTTTGCAGGGGAAAGGCAGGGTGGAGGGTAGTTGTTGGAGGTTACCAGGAAAAGCACAAAAAGGAGGGTATGATTGTTGTACAGATTTAAATTCCTGTCTTCTGCATTGATAAGAGTTTCTAGAGAGTTAGTCTGTTCCCCTTCCTGGTACAGAGAGGGAGACCTTCTTACAGAGGGAGATTTTCTTTATAGACATAAATGTCCGGTACAAAATGGTAACTTCTGTTACCATTCTGTTACTGTTCATTCATTCAGAATGAGCACATCCTGTGCTCAGTTTTGATACCTTTCCATGTGTCTGCTTTTTCTAAAAAAATGATCAACTTAAAATCATCCTTATGCCAATGAGGTTTATTTTGAGGGGGCAAATTCGCTTTCCTTCCTCTGTCCTATGCAACTGAATGAAAGCTCCGTGAAGGTAGTGACCATGTTGATCGTGTTCAAGTCCGTGTGTCCAGATCTAGCACGGGGCCTAAAAACAGAGTAAGATTTTTTAAAAATTATTTTATTTTTATTTTTGGAACGAATGAATGCGTAGGCCATTAGTTGTTCAGTTTTATTACAAATGAGAAAATGGGCCACTCCTGTCAAAAACCAATTCCTTACGGCTTCTCTAGATGACGGGCTCAACCTTTCTTTATTCAACTGGCTTATTTCTAGTAACATAGGATCCAGTGTCTTCGATATTTAAATAAACAAATGTATAATTTGATTTACTCCTAAAATCAGTTCTTTGAAGAAATATACCCCTGAAGGTAAGCCAAAAATTGTTTGGATCTATTGTGATACTGTGACTAAGAAGAAATACGTATTCGGTCTTTGTCCCTATTCCTGACATTCAGCTTCTAAAATCCTTGTAATTTCTTAAATGGTAAAAATGACTTTTATTATTTTAATAAGCCTTTTTCAACTATACGGGAGTTCGTGTTAATGTAATTTTTGGAAAGCCCTAAGGGTGGGAGCTGGTTTCCAGGGCAACTAACCATGTGATTAGAAGGAGGAGAGAGGCTGGATGTTGACCCTATCATTAATGGGCAAGAATTTAACCCATCAAATTTAAGTAATGAAGCCTTTGTAAAAATGCCCAAAGTACAGGGGCACCTGGGTGGCTGCCAGTTAAGCATCCGACTCTTGGCTTTAGCTCAGGTTATAATCTCAAGGTCATGATCTCAGGGTCATGCATGATCTCAGTGTCAGGCTCTGCACTCAGTGGGAAGTCTGCTAGCAATTCTCTTCTTCTCCCTCTGCCCCTTCTCTATTCCCCTACACACCTTTGTGTGCTCTCTCTCTCTCCTTAAAATAGACAAACCCTTAAAAAAACAACAACAACAACAAAAAAACAAACTTCCTAAGGTACCAGAGTTGGGTGTCATAGGAGAAGTCTCAAGTTGCTGAACCTGTGGAGGTTCCGGTAGTGTGGTCCCCCTGGAGAGGGGACGGATGCCCTGCACGCTAGCCCAAGTACCTTGCCCTGTACATCTCTTCTATCTAGCTGTTCATTTGTATCCTTTGAAATCTCCTTTCCCATCAGTCGGCAATAGAAAGTCAGCTGTTTTACTGCGTTTCATGTGCCATTCTAACAAGTGATCAAACCAGTGGAGGGGGTGGTGGGAACTTCCAACTTAAGGCTGGTTGGTGAGAAGCACAGGTCACAAGCTAGACTTGCCATTAACATCTGAAGTGCAGGCAATCCTGTGGGACTGAGCACTTAATCCGTGGATCTCCTGCTGTCTCTGGGTGGACAGTAGCAGGACTGAATTGAGTTGTCCATCTGAGACCTAAAAGGGTTACCTAGTGTGGGGAACCAACCACGCATCTGGAGGACAGAAGCATTCGCTGAGGAGAGAAAAAAGGTTTTCCTTTATATCGACTATATTTCCTAAACTTGCATTATTTCTTTCATCCACTCATTTGGTTCATTCCATTTTGTTTAATTCACTCTACTGCCCTGTGCACTTACCAGAGTCACCAAGGAGAGAGTCAATGGGTATTTTTAGTCTGGATTCACCTAGATCACTGAGCTCCTTTGATCAAGTAGATGGCTCTGGAAACCTCTCTTCTCTTGTCCTCCAGGAAAGCCCCTTCCCTTGGGCTTTCTGCTGTAGCCCTGCATTCACTCCCAGTATTTTCATCTTCCCTTCTGCACCATTAGTACAGTTCAGGGCCTTCTTTTTTGCTGTTAATCACTGTGCCATCTCACTACCAAGTAGCACTTGTAGGCTGATGATACCTAGAATGACATCTCCAAGAGGAAACTTGCTTTTATGCTCCGAACTTGTCTTTCCATCCACCTCCTCAATATCAGCACTTACATTCATCCTTCCATCGATCAACTAACAATAAAAAAATCCTGGATGATTTGCCACCGATCTATCCACTTTCACCTCTTGTTAAATTCCCCGTGTCCCACTACAGGCTAGTTACCCTCTTCTTGTCTTTCTTCAGATTATTCAAACGCTTTCCCAATTTCGGGGCTTTCTACCCGTGACTCTGCCTTACCCATCCTTATTTCTCTGTTGACCTGGTTAACTTCTTCTTGCCCTTGAAGGTTAGCTGAAATGCCATTTTGCTTGTTTGAGGACTTTCCCAATAACCTGACGAAGTTGGGCTCTCTTATTATTTTCTTTCATAGATCTTTAAAATGTTTCTTCAGAGTACTTCAGAACTCTTTCTGTCTTCGAGGGTCTCCAAATGATTTGGAAAAATATTTCACCTCCAAGCGATGGATTGCAAAAAGGCATCTGCTCTGTGTGAACAAGTAATAGTCCTTCCTCCCAGTTGGCACAGTTCAACCCCATGACCATGGCAGGCCCATGTAGGCAGGCTCAATTTCCGCCTCCCCTTGTGTCCCTTTGCCTGGACACTTTGTGCAGGACACTTGTGCAGCCTTATACTGCCAACCAGAAAACACTTTCCACAATATTTAAACGTGTTAAAAATTATACATAAATTTAAAATATATGTGTACATATGTACTATATATACATTCATATGTGTGTATATGCATTTATGTGCACATTTAAGCTATTGCTTCCTACCCCCTAACACACTCTGTCAGAACTAAGAAGACAGTAACCATATCATTGTCATTAGCTAGTGTGTACTTAGAACTTAGTATAACCTCTAGCAAATGAGAGCACCCAAGACGTATCAGCTGAATAAGCAGTTATATAACAGGTAGAATTTTTTCTTTTTTTTTTTTTTTCATGGTAGACAGGTTTTACAAAAGTTTTCAGCACCACGCAGTTAGAGAATTATTTCACATACATATCTCCACATCCCCTTCCAAGAAAGAGAATTTAATACACTGTATCTCCTAGTATCTCGGGCCATGTGGATGCCTTTTTTCCTGTCAGGTGTGTTTAGGAAATGTTTTCACCTCCCCGTAGTTGAGGAAAGCAGAGGTTCACAATTTCTGGAAAGCATGAAGCCATGGTTATTACCTCCATCATAAGTATAAGAAACATTGAAACATTCTTGATTGTTCAGTTGAATTTGATTGATTGGATTGGATCAGATTGAATTTTGTAGTTACAAAGAAGAATTTCTCCAAATGTATGCATAGGAAATAAGGGTAGGCTGGAAAATATTGCTCCTAAACATAGCTGTCTGGTAGATGTAACGGAAGTCCCAACAAAAAATGACAGTTTCCTAAATTGTTCATAGGTAATGATATTGCTGGAGGTGATAGAAAATTGAAGGCTAAGGATTCCAGGAAAATTGAGGGGAATATTTCGATGGTATTTGGAAGTAGAGCTTTGCAAAGTGTAACAGTGGAGGTGATTGGAGAATTTTGCAGAAACCCTGTCACTGCACATAAGTGATCATGTTTCTGGGCTCCTGCCAGAAATGCCATCTGATGGCACTTAACCACCATCCATGGACTATCAACGTCAGGCTATGTAATCCGGCGAAAATATAATTTGGCCGAGTTACTTTATATTTAAGAGTCTCAATTTCTTAATTTGTAGAATTGTGATAAAAGTAGCACTTATTTCATTGACATCTCCTACAAACGTGTGAAAACAACATCCCATAATGCCTAATCAATAAACAGTTTAACAGTTTTCTACTTTCTTTGTTCTTGGTTACTTATTTCCATGTCCTTATTCTTTCCTCTGGTAAGTAATGAGATTCTACAAGATCAAAGAGAACAACCACTTTTCTCATCTTATTAAAAAAATTTGAGTTAAATTTTTACTTAATTTGAGTATGGTTGACAGAGGATATTACATTAGTTTCAGGTGTACACCATAGTGTCCAACTTCTCTACGTATTATGCCATGTTCCCGTAAGTGTAACAACCATATATCGTCATGGGACACTATTACCATATCATTGACTATTATCACTATGCTGTGCTGTTTATTCCCATGACTTACTCATTCCATAACTGAAAGTGTGTATCTCTCATTCCCCTTTACTCTTTTTGTTAATGTCCCTACCCCACTCCTCTCTGACAAGCATACGTTTGTTCTCTGTATTTACAGGTCTAATTCTACTTTTTTGTTTGTGTATTCACAAACTTGTTTTGTTCATTAGATTCCACATAGGAATGAAATCACATGGTATTTGTCTTTCTCAGTCTGACTTATTTCACCTAGTGTACTACACTTTAGGTCTATGTATGTTGTCATCAAATGACAAGAGCTCCTCTTTTTGTACAGCTGCATAATATTCATATAGATATAGATATATAGATTTATAGATATATATATAGATAGTGTGTGTGTATATATATGCCAAATATGTCTTACCCATTTATCTATTCATATAATGAATTATACAGTTACATAATATTCTATTAAGTATATATGGCATACATTTCTTACCATTCATCTCTTGACAGACACTTAGGAACAAACACTTTTCTTGGCCATAGTTCCTGTCTCCTATCCTACAAATAAAACTTCACCTCTCCATGTTCTTGTGACTTTATTCTCATTGTCTAGCCAGGACCAGGAATGTTAGTGGGTTCATTTCTGTGGTTAGCTTTGGGGTTTTTGACAGCCCAGTTGGTTACTCAATTTCAGAGTAGAGAGAAGAATAGAGTGTAGTGGTCAGAGTGTGACATTAGAGAAGATTGGGCCATGAGTTAGTTAGTCAGCAAATGAGGTCACAAAGGAAATAATCAGAAAAATAGGCATGGGACTGTTTTAGAGTAGGATCAAGAAAAGTTCCTGCTCCTTACTAGTTTCTTCATTGTGGATGAGAACAAGTCCCTTTATTTTTTAGTAAGGCCATGGAGCGAACATTTGTGGTTATAAGGAAGCTGGGTGGTTAGAAGAGACAATTTCAAATCCCTTAACTTTGTATCACTCAGCACATTCTCTCCTTATTGATCAGAAGGATATAACATGGTTTGAGTATAGTGATAAGTAGGTGGGCACAATGTGGGAGATTGGTTTAATGATTGTGTGTATACATCCCTTTCTGTATATGGAGCACCTAACTCATTTAGGAAACAATCTTGAATACATCTTCATCACTATCCCATAAGTGCTCTTGTAAAAGTGTTTATAATTCTTCATTGAGAATCTCGGTGCTGGACATGTGCCAGTTTTCTGCACTATCAGCATTGGATAAAGGATCATTTAGCAGTGTGATTATAAAACCACCATGAATTTTAAAAAGCTGGCAAAATTAGTTTCTACCTTCCACAATCCTAGAATTTATAAGCCTAACTTATATGAATAACAGACTCTAAAAGACTATTGCTACTCAACATAGACCTTTCAGGAACATTCCAGAAGTTAGGAAGTACTGTGATATGGAAACACGTCTTTCTACTGCAAACATCAATGGTATTGAACTTTATTTCTTGTAGCTTTTCAAGTCAGTCATATGGTGGCAAAGACAACTTAGCAATACCTGCATTCCTATATATAAATGATCTCTCTGAAAGTGTACAATGTTACAGATCAAAAACTCTGTGTCCTTTTGGCACAGAAGTGAGTATTCTGGTATTATCTTTACCCTATTAAGAAAACTTCAAAATGACTTTTCTACCTTTCTTTTTTTTGGGGGGGGGATGGAGTTCTATTGGCCGTATTTAAATGTACAGCTTTTTAAATGAAATATAACTTATAAACTGTAAGAAATGTAGAGGGCACCTGGCTGGCTCAGTTGGTGGTCCATGACTCTTGATCTCAGGATGGTGAGTTTAAGCCCCACATTGAGTGTAGAGACTACTTAAAAATAAAGTCTTTAAAAATAAATAAATAAAATAAAATACAAGAAGGGAAATTTGAAAAATGTTGAGCAAAACTGTTCATGAAGATTTTCAGCCAAAAAAAAAAAAAAAAAAGGTTTCTTTAAAGTGTAGTTTACCTGAAATTTCAACACATATAACAAGTTTTGGAGGATTAAAAGCAAATGGTGGGCGTAGTGATGGTGGGGAGTCTGTGACACTGCTCATGGACGTTTCTCTTCATCCCCTCCATTAGCAGCAATTGGACAGTGTTCTGTGAAGTGCTATTTAAAAGCAACTGATGCACTATAGTTCCGTTCATTTTACAGAGGATGACCATGAACTCAAGAAAGACAATTGAATGTTTAAAGGCATACAATGTAAAACCTGTCCCATATGAGTCTTTTTTCCCTCAAAGTACTCAATCATTTCTTTGTTCAATAAATATGATCAAGGTCAAATTAGGTTAATACTCTATTAGACCTTCCTCCATAACTATTTTCATCTAAAGACAATGTAGATGTTGAACTGGTTTAAATATTTTTCATTTCTAACATTTGAACCTTTGAGGACTATTTTCTTTATCTATAAAATAATGCACTCTCTACCCTTTTCACCTTTATCAGAACTTCTGCCGAACTACTGGGTTGTTCATATCTGACCTTGCGATCACATACCCACCACTGAAAATGGAACCTGGGAGATAAATGTAATGTGTGAAGTTGAGTGCCAGTGGGAAGGGCATTTCTGGATATTTTCAGCAAAGGAGATTAAGAGGGAGAATTGTGTCCTGAAAAGCAAAGGGAGAAGACTTTTAATGAGTAAGTGGAATGGACTTCGCAGGCATGGAGGTCATCCTTTAATATAATGAGTCCTCTTTTTTCACTGTAGCCTTTTCCATTGTCCTGGAAGTTTCTTTTTTCGGGGACTCTGTTCTACCAAGATGTGGTGCCTAATAAGCTCTACAAATATGTATTGACTCCACCAAAAAATATTAAAAGAAAAAATGATTAGGAAGTCATTTAAGTTAGTAGCAGAAAAATGGGTAGTTAAGTGTGATATTTTGGAAAGTTTATTTGATAATAGAAAATTAGATAATAGAATATTTGATAATAGAAAATTTTAAAGATTGAGGGGAGAGAAGATTAGAGATCAAGACACTATCCAGTAAACTATTGAAATAACCTTATGGAAGATAATTGATTACAATCCCTCTCTCCTAAATAAGGAAGGAAGCCTAACAAACAAGTTTGCTTCTTGCACATGGTTTTCTCTGGTTGTTATGACCTTCCTTGCACTTTTTCTTTCCTGAATGTCGATTGACTTGACAGCTTCCCCACATTTTATCACTTCCTTAGATACTGTCCTATGTAGTAGGTCACATCACCTAATTATCTCCATGTGTTAAATTTCTTTCTTCGATTAGCTCTGTGTGAATAAGGTCTAGGATTTATTGTACTGTTTTATATCTAATTACACTTACCACAGAGCCATATGCAGTATAGATGTTGAATAAGTAAAAGATGGTAGCCTTAATATGTCTCTATCAAGAAGAAAGGGATTAAATTAGATTTGACCATATCCTTTCACTTCTTAAATATCCTGTTGGTTGATTCCAGTAGAAATGCTCATATTCTATTTCACCACATAGATGTATCTGCAAAGACGAAGTTGGTGTTTGAGTAAAACAAAACAAAACAAGAACATAATTACAGTTGATAAATCCTATGATGAATTAAGAAGTTGTCATTGCAGTAGGATTTCTAAGAGTCTTTAGTTTGTGAATGTGGATTGTGACCCCCTAAGAAGGGGATGGATAGTCTGGACATGTCACTAAATGCGAGATATACTTGAAAATCTGACTTTGAGACAGAATACTTATTAAAATGATAAGAGTTCCTGTTCTGTACAACAAACTCCATAGGTGGGAGTTTCCATGTATGTCTGGACTCCTTAGCAAGCATGACATTTGCTAACCAGACCACCATTCAACCTATTTCTGTTGCTCCCTTTCCTCTACCTGATACTGAGTCCAAGATAGCCACTGTTTATTGCTTTCCCTAAGCACATTTATATTACTTGTTTAAGTTCTTATTTTTATTTATGTATTCATTTACTTTTATGAACCTCAAGTGAAAGTAGTGGAGCCATTCTTTCTTCTCATATAATGCAATAATAAATATCCTCTGTGAAATGTATATTTGTGTGGCTGTTTCCAGTTAATACAGATGTTATTCTGCCATAAAGTTCTTTCTGTATTTTGTCTTTTCACTTGACATTGTTTTCAAAATAGATATATGTTGGCTTATGTGCATTTTTTTATTACTTCTAAATGCCCCATAGTAACCCTTGGTATTTATGAAATAATCATAATTAGCATTTATTCTCTTTGTGTAGATGAGTATAGTGTCTTCAGCCTCTTGTTTTAAAAAAAAAAAAAAGAACAAATAACGTCGGGTGTATTAACGTACTATGGTATTTCAGTGCAGGATCACAAGATAGATGAAGTAGATGAAGCTTCTCGGTTTTAATATTTTCACCAACATTTAGCTGTCTCCATGTTTTTAGAGCTTATGAATTTATAGTAATAGCTTACTGTTTCTACATTTGTATTTTTTGTCATACTAAGTTTGATTACTGGCTAGGGTACTTGAATATGTTTCTGCACCTGCGACAGGAATGCCATAGTTTTTTTTTTTTTTTTTTTAATTTCTTTTGATTTTTGTTTTCTTGGTTTATTTTTACAGGTTGGTAGCAAGTCCTCCTTATCTGGTAGTGTGAAGAATATACTAGCCTTATTTCAATGATTTTATATTAAAGAATGGAGCTCAGTAAATACTAAAATTGAATTTGAAAGAAAATTTGAATTGACCACAAAATTCTACTCTAATTTTGATTGTAATGGAATAGCAGTTACAGATTAATTTTTTGAATAATTGACATGTTTAACATTTTAAATTCTTCTATTTTAAATCTAGCTAGACTGATAAACTCTCTGGTTAGTAGTTAATTAGTTGTTTTATTAATCTTATTAATTTTTTTAGTAATTAATAGTTTTATTCTGATAATTTTTCTATGTTTATCGCAATATCATCTGCAAATATGGACACATTTATCTTTTTTCCCCCATAAATCTTAATTTTTTGTTCCTGTTATTTCTTTTCCTTGTGCAATGGTGGTAGCCAAGCC
The DNA here is from genome assembly GCF_963455335.1 of Martes martes. NCBI lineage: Eukaryota > Metazoa > Chordata > Mammalia > Carnivora > Mustelidae > Martes > Martes martes. The sequence goes on from NW_027666586.1 coordinate 42,582, forward strand.
TTCCAATATTATACTGAACCAAAGCAGTGAGGATAGCCATTCTTTTCTTATCTCCATATTAAGAGAATACACCTTATAAATACTCTATTAAGTATTTCAGTTGCTATTAAAATTGGATAGATTGTCCTTCATCAATTTAAGGAAGTTCTCATCTGTGCTTATTACTTATTTGTCTGGGTTTTTGGGGGGGAGGGGTTATAAATATTAAGCAGATCATGAACTGTCTTGAACTTTTTTTAATGCATCTATTGAAATGTTCATTAATAATTTTATTTTTTTTAAGATTTCATTTATTTATTTGACAGACAGAGATCACAAGTAGGCAGAGAGAGAGGAGGAAGCAGGCAGGCTCCCTGCTGAGCAGAGAGTCCGATGCAGGGCTCGATCCCATGAGATCCCATGAGATCCCGTGAGATCCCATGAGATCCCATGAGATCCCATGAGATCCCTGAGATCATGACCTGAGCTGAAGGCAGAGGCTTAACCCACTGAGCCACCCCCAATAGTTTTATTTTTGATACTCCATTAAATAATATTAAATTATATTCTTAGGATGAACCATGTTAAAGTAAGGGGCATTACTTATTAATATACATTAGATTGCACTGTTATTTCTATAGGGAAAATACATAGGTCTGTAATTTTCAGTATTTGGCTTATCTCTGCCAGGTTTTAAGATGTACTCTGTCTGCTCTAGGCTCTTGCTTTTCACTTGTGATATTATCTTTGCCTCTTTGTCCCATCTCTCACCATAGTGACTAAACCAGAAAAACTAACTTTTTCTACATGGTGTAGTTCAATAAATATTTTTGTACCTTTTCCTGAAGTCACAAAGCATTCATTATTTTGATACCATGTTCTTATAGCAATTTGGAAGTGCAAAAACATCTATATCAAAACACAGTGCTATGATTTAAAAAAAAAAATGTGTCATGCTACTACAGAAGACTGGAAATTCCCAAGGAGAGGGATTGAATCTTATCATCTTTGACCAACCCCCATGACATCTAGTATAGGGCTTATAACATAATAAGGGCATAACAAAGAAGGTGCATCCTTTTAAATTTGTTTTTTATGTAAGAATTTCTTATACTTATTTTGTATGTTTCCCTCCAGACTGATAGCAATTCAATTCTATGCACCCAACATCTTCTAAAAGCCAATCTCCTCAACTTCCAGACAGCCAGATGAACTTTATCAGTAAGTGGCAATAAACAAAACAAGACTTTTGAGTGTGTTTTTTTCCCCGATACATCTATGTTATCATAACTAAACCACCAAAGACTAAACCACTTCTTCCCTTGAGAGTTAGTGTTCAGTCCAGAAAGAAAGGATACAGCTCGGAATGCTTTATGGATAACATATGATGTTTATATACAAAGTTGCATAGGCCATTTTCCCTACTTTAAGATAATTTTAGATAAATACTTCAGACTATCACTCCTCATTTCCATTAAAAAACATGAGTCAATGCATCTTACTCCAGCCAAGAATGAACTCACTAATATGGGGCCTTTTTATTTTTCCCATCTCTAGAAGCTAAAAAAAAAATAATCAGTCTGGCTGGACTTTTTCTGCCTGAGACTAATCATGTCACTTTTGACTTGTATTGATTAAAGTATTGATATACAGAAGAATCAAAATGTGGCAACACTTTCTCAAAGTCCCTTATACATGCCATCTAGGAAGTTCTAAGTGACTCTGTTTGTTTTAGAGAGAGCCTGTGCACCAACGTGTGCAGGGGGGAGGTGTAGTGGGAGAAGGAGACTCCCCACAGAGCAGGGAGCCTGACGCAGGGTTAGATCCCAGGTCCCTGAGCCAAAGTTAGACTCTTAACCAACTGAGCCACCCAGGGGCCCCTAAGTGACTCTAGTTTCTGTTATCCCTTCTGTTGTAGATAGAGGAGTCAGAATGTCTGTTTTTGATAACTAGACCCTCTCCCAATCTCCCCAATCCCTCTAAATGGCCCCACTAATTATGTAGTTGCTCAAAAACTTTAGAAGCCACCCCTTAGATCCGTCTTTCCTTCATCTTGTACGTCCAGTGCAGTTGCCAGTACTGCTAGTATTATATCCAGAGTATATCTGGATTCAATTTCCTCCATTTCTAATGTCCCCTCAGTAGTCAAAACCAAAATAACCTCGTGCTTGGGCTACTGCCGCCGTCTCCTATCTAGGTTTCCTGCTTTCATCCTTGTCTCCTATAATCCATTTCCATTTGAGAGCAGAGTGATCTTTTTAAATATATAGGCCAGATTATGTCATCCCTTTGCTTTTAGATCCCTTCAATCACATCCTCTCTGACACGAAGTAAATCGGAGCTTCTTGCCCTGGGTGACAAGGACTTGGATGACATGGTCTCTGACTACTCTCCACATCTTATTTTGCCACTTCCACCCTCATCCAGTATGATCTGTGCCTCGTTTTCTTTTCTTGTGTATGTCCACTGGTTTAGGACAGCACAGGAAGGAACACACTTTTCCAAGACTCTTAATGGGTTTCCTTTTCTCACGCAACTTCACGTGACAAATGGAATATCACCCTGTCCACTCTATGTAAAATATTTAATTTCCCATCTGTTTTGTGTTTTATCTTATCATTTCCTTTTATTTTTTCTTATTTCTACTCATCTATATTTCTCCTCTGCCACGAGGCCTTTGAAGAAACAGACCTCCCTGTCCTGCTGACTGCTGTGTTCCCAGCACCAGGTTTGGGAGAAATCTGAGCAAGTATTTGTAAAATAAGTAAGGGTATTGGAGGTTCTGTTACATGGAGAATTCATGTGATAAAAAGCACGAATAGTAAAGTCCACTGAGAGATCTCCTAGCCCAGCAGCATAATTCATTGCCAAGTGCCAGGATCCTAGTTTGACATTGCTTATTGATACTCCCACTCTACTGATAAGCTCTCTCCAAGACTGACCATAACATAGTCTCTCGTGGGATATGGTGCACTGGCAGGGTTAGATATGAATTCTCTGTCCTTTCATAAAACTATCTGTAATCTTTTCTGTAGCAGAGACAAACCTAAGGTTTTACCATTTATTTGCTTCTATAATGTAACCAATTAGATTCTATGTCTTAGAAAGGCAAGACAACTGTTTTACAATCATACCGCAAATTTTGTAGAAGATAAATTTAGGAAGCACTCCCCCCCCCTTTTTTTAAGTTTATTTGCAGTATGGTTATTTCTAGCTCTTCCCTTGACCCTAGATAATCCATTCACTTGTGCAACAATTAGACTTCACAAATATAGAATTGTTGTCAAAATTTAGAGGTTGAATTAAGAAAAAAAAAAACATTAGGTGAAGTTGTAGTTAGGAATACATATATTAGGAAGAAAGAAGGATCACAACGAGTCCCAAATTCTTGGGTTCAATTAGAAAATAATTGTTCACATCTGTCCCATATTTATGAAGACTCACGGAATGGTCCTGGATGTCTTTGCATGTGCAGAGGAGATCAGAAGGAATTAAGATTTATCTTCAGTGATCTCTTATTTTCTTTTGTTATTTGATATTGAGGTTCATTGAAGCCTTTGTTTTCTACAGTTTTTCTCCTCAGACAGCATCCTGTGCTATAACTTCTAACAACCCTCCTTCCATCCTTTATGGAGAGATAACTACTATCTACTAATAAAAGTACCTGTGAGAGATAATACACTGAGGATGTGTGTCAGATGATGGCAGGTAGCTCAAGCTGGAAGAAGAGTGCCCCAGATATTGATTCTCCCAGAAAATGTCCATTAGCCTGGTGACCTAGATTAAGCTTATGTAAATAAAGTGGAAGGGGTGGTGCCTATACACAAAAACACAACTTCGCCATCCTGGTAATGAGCAAGAAGCCCAGAGTTCGATTCCTGTCTCTCTTACTTCTTCGATGAGTAATTTTGCCCTGAAAAATTCCTTAAGACATCTCTTTGCCTTGTTTTTCACACCCACAAAACACACACACTACAGTTGAGGCACACCTGGAATGTCCTATGAGGAACATTCTAAAAGTCCAGAATCTGTAATGTCATCTTTTTATAATTTCTCCCTCTGAGCTTTGGAGGTTTGAAAAACTATGATTTCTGTTCCACTCACTCTTTCATTCCCATCTTTTTTGGAGACTCTGTGAAGACTTGAGTGATCCCGCTTAGAGTCACTTACTTTTTCTGCCGTTCTCACATATCTACATAACTTGGTTTCTGTTTCTTATCATTGCAAGCTTTACATTAGAATTACAGAGAATGCTGTTTAGTTGGAAGCTATGGGCTTTAATGTCAGACCAATCTAAGTTTAAACCTAGACTCAAAATGCTATTTACAACACGAGAGAGAGGGGATATCTCGACAATTAGGTTAGACGAGGTTCATTAGCTCATTCATTTATAAAAGAAAGAATATGTTCTGAGATGCCATCTCCTTTAATCTTGCTGTACCAAATATATAGCTTATTTCCTGAGATGGTTGATGTTCGATACATGTAGGAGACACAATTCTTTTCTTGAAGAAAGTCGACCAAGTCAGGGAGATTTTAAATTGCATGGCCCCCTTAATTTTAGGAGTGGGTCAGAAACACTAGGACTAGATACCTTTAATGTAAAGAGTGTATCATGTAAACAAAAACAAGCAAAAAGTAGTATATCATGAAATATATATGTGTGTGTGTGTGTGTGTGTGTGTGTGTGTGTGTATTGACCAAGAAGAAAATAATAAAAATAAGTTGCTACTTCAATGATAGAATTTCTGTCTTCCACAATCACCAAATGAGCAGTAACCACAGTGGCAACAATAGGCGTACACTGTTTGGTCAGCTGAGTCACTCTGCAAAGAAACTTTGTTTAGAAAATAAAACAGTACTGGAATTGAGAAAAATAAAAGTATGTTGAAAACTATTATGTTCAAAACACATTCTACAATTATTTTCTCCTCGAAAACAGAATAATATAAAAACATCTGAGTCTAGCCTCACAATGTGATGTATTTCATTCTAGTCCCAGGCATTATGAGCTGTTATTTTGTTCTCAAATAAACACTTGCATGGAAAACTGCTTACTTTTAATCCAATTTCTTTCCAATTTGAGGTTAGATTCATAGAAAACAAGGAGACGCCCTTCCAGGATTTTGGTAATGTGGGATTGTGGGATGAAAAATGACAAATATAAAATTAACCCCAGTAGCTTTATTAGGCATATGTGTGTATATAAATAGAAATATAAACATATATTCTTTTTCCATGTTGATATTCATGTTTAAATTGTGCATTTATATAGCTTTTATAGCGATGCCCACTGTTACCTTATCTTTTTGACTGACAATGATGGGATTTCAGTCATGCTCAGCCTTTCCAACAGTGCCAGTGATGGGATTTTTTGAAATCTTATTACTGGTTGCACTGTCCTGATCTCAGATGGAACTTTCAATCAAAAAGGCAATCAGAAGGTTATACATTCGTGAGATTCCCTGCAAAGCCAGTGATCGCATAATACAACTTGTTGGAAGGGCCTACTTGCCTCTAGTCCTTATGTGGCTATAAAGAGTAATTGGCTACTTAGCTCCCAGCACCCGCTTTTCCTCTCCAAACCACAGCACAGCCCAGAACTCTGTTGAGTCTCAGTGTGGAATCTGGCTGCTCCTAGGAGATTTCCAGATCTCATGCAGAGACTTCTCTTCCTTTAAGCATCTGATTAAGGAAACTCTCCAAAAAACACACTTGGCTCTTTCGAAGCATCCTGATTTCATTGGTGATGCCAGTGGATCTAAGTTTTCTTTTATTTTACATATATGCAAATGCTTACCCACACAATTTTCCAAAGCATGTTCGCTGTCAAATTTATATTTCAGAAATCACAATTCTGTGTAGCAGGTTAATACTTGAGTATAATTTCTAGAATATTTTAATCATCCTATCATAAAGTATTCTTAAGCTTATGATAACTGTACTCGTAAAAAGGTTTTGTAAGGCATATCCTCTTAATACTCTATAGTATACATACGTGAATTTTTTTATTAGAGATATTTTTGTAATTTGATTTGCGCAAATAGTAGACAGGGTTGAGTTTGAATTGATTCCATGTGGTGTCCAATCACTCAGGGGTGCGTCAGTTCCCCAGACAGGACCTTTGAGTTGTGAGGTAGTAGAGGGTGGTAAGTTTGTCTCACTTGGCTCCCACTCAACAGTTCTCTTCCTATAGGCAGAAAAACCTCACACAGGGCTAAGGTTCAAGAATGGACAATGACTGGGGTGCCTGGGTGGCTCAGTGGGTTAAAGCCTCTGCCTTCGGCTCAGGTCATGATCCCAGGGTCCGGGGATTGAGCCCCGCATCAGGCTCTCTGCTCAGCGGGGAGCCTGCTTCCTCCTCTCTCTACCTGCCTCTCTGCCTACTTGTGATCTCCCTGTCAAATAAATAAAATCTTAAAAAAAAAAAAAAAAGAATGAACAACGACTAACAGTTAGGACCCAATGAAGGCCTACAGTTACATTTAAATGCCCGTGGAATGAATAAGCATTTTATTTGATAAATAGCATCACGTGTGTTTTTAAGATTTGTCAGTATTGCTGTGAGAGAAAACAACGTAGAGACAAAAAGAGTCACTTAGATTAGGTTAAGAAAATGAAATGTCTTATTTAAAGAGCTAAGCATCAGGTACTCAAATCCCAAAAAAGGCTGGGAATCCCATCACCGTCTTAGAGGTTGAGGAAGTCCTAACAACTCTATTGCCAAAATACGAAGTGCTTAACACAAAGGTGTGTGTGTGTGTGTGTGTGTGTGTGTGTGTGTGTGTGTGTGTATGCATGCATTCATTCATGCCTCAGGCCTTTATTTAAATGCAGGGTACTGTTGAACATGGTGTTATTTACTTGACTCCATATTACAAAACCTTAAAGGGACTTTAAAAGCACAAAATGCTAGCGTGGTGGCTAAGTAAATTGCCAAGAGATTAACACTTTCATTCTCCCTTCCTGGGCAAAGTAAAATTTGAGGTAAGTTTTAGGCAATTAGTATGTGAGACATCCTCTTCTGCCCACAAAAGCCACCATATAAATATTGCCCTGCTCCTCCCAGGCAAGCCCAAGCCAAGGACTGAGACCCCAACTGCTTTCTCCCCAATAAGAGATCCCTCATCGGGCGGTCTTTGACTCAGAACCCATTTGGCAGGAGTCAGTCAGATCTGTTTTGCAGTGTAGATCTCTGTTGCTAAATCCTGGTCACTGATCACTTTACCTCTACAAGTCTTAGGCCTGTATCCCTGTCTGAAGTCTTGCCCTGCTCATTCCTGCTTCCTTTTTCTTTTACTCTTAACTCTGTTTCAGCTTCTGCTGTCGGGAGGACCCAACCGACACAGCTGGACTAGCCTTCGCATCCACAGTGTTCCTTTAATGTCCTGGCTGGTACCTTCTTGTGTGATCACTGCCAGGTCATTTCACTTCTCTGCTTCTTTATAATAAAGACTCTTAGAAATCAAAGTGATCCCTTGGGATGATTGAGTTGAACATCCTAGAATTCTAATTAGAGTTGATGTCTCTCTTAACAGATCTTCATCTGATTAGAAAAAAAAAAGTGACAACAAAGGTATTTATAAAAATATATTTCACAAAGTAGGAAACAATACAGGAGTTTCTCTGAATACAATACATGAAGTAAATAAACAATATTGCATTAAAGCAAAGTAGAAAATTAAAATGATCTGCATGTAGTACTTGATTTTTATCATACATTTTCTACTTCTAAATGGCAGGATTGTGTTACAAATTGAATATGCTCACATCTTCTAGTGCTGTTCTTTTTTGGAGTCTAAGACGTTCTGTGTATCACCATGAAGATCAGGGAGAGAAGGGCTAAAAACAAAAGCAGTAAAATTATGTACAAACCAGTTCCTGCTCTAAAACAGTGGGGGAGGGGGGGACTTGAAGCATGTTTATTGGGCAGGGCATTATGTAGGTATCTAAAAGTCTAGAGTTTAAATATTCACATGAATCAATATACTTCCAGATGTTTGTGCTTGTAGTAAAAACACCAAATACTAGGATTATGAACAAAATAGAAAACAGTCCAAAAGTTTCTCTGGGAAAATGCTGCTCCTGCCATCACCAGCCACAGTAACACTTTCTACTCTAAAGAGACTATTAGCTCCCCCTTTAATAATATTGCCTGCCATACTCATCTCATCGAAATGTACATGTATTAAACATTCATTGTATATATATATATATTTATATAAAACAATCTAAAGGCTTATTAATGGATATAATTTAGGGGTTTTTTTCCCATATAGTCCCTTAATCTATAGATTACCAACCTTAATAAATAAAAGGATTAATGGACATCAATAAAATATTTATTTTGAGGATTAAACAAATAAATTCACGCGCTAGCAATAAAACCATCTGTCTCTTATGCAGTCCACTGTGTGATACAGTTTATCTTTGTGTCCTTGTGGAAGAAGATGAAGTGGAGGGAACGAGTAATCCTGTTTCCAGAAAACAAGCCTGTTTGAATGGGATTTCTCTCCTCCCACCACTGAGTTGGCAATCCCCACCCTGGAATGGATTACGAACATGTGAATATTTTAAGGCTCGACACAATATTTAAAGATGCTATTTCAGTCTCTGATGAGTGGGGCCAACAGTTATGTACAATGTGTGGTCACCGTACCGTATAATCTAGGAGGCCTCCCAAAACTCCAAAAAGTCATCATGTACAGCGGACCAAGTATTGCTTTATCATTTGTGGCGGGATCCTTATTGGTGAAGGGGAAAAAAACCATTTGCATTTATAAAAATCCTTGCAGAAGACACGTATCAGCAGCACATTTCTTGCAGGTCCATTTTTCTAAGAAAGCACCTTTTAATTTGGATTTTTTTCCTCTTTTTTTTTAAAAACCATCTCTCTAAGGATTAGCCAGGATCCCAATCTTTGTCTGTGGTGGTTAGGTAAATATCAAATATCCAAAGACTTCTAGACACTCCACATACTTTAATTCACACTCCACAAGATTTATAACCTCCTAACATATACTTTTTATTTTTATTATTAATTTTTGGTTCAACATTGAAATGTAGTTGAGTTTATAGATGATTGGTGCTAAACTTGCCTCTAAAACAAATAGCCACATTGGTTGTATCTAAGGGGCGTGACCCTAGAATATTACAGAATGCTCAGTTCCACTGACTCATTTATAATCCACTGTCAAGTTTCTTTGTCACTTTCACCAACAGAGTAGAGTTCTCCCAGTCTCTTAAAGCGGGGACCCCAGTCACTGAGGTAGTCAAAATTCTGGTCTGAGTCTGAGGTGGTGGACTCCAAGGAGCTGAGGGAGCCAGCCACAGACCCTCGGCCTTCATAACCATAAATCTGAATGGAGTCATATGGCGGGGCAGTGGGGTCATTATCTGCCTCATGTAGACGCACATTTATAAATTCATCGACATCAACACCGTTCGGAACAGGAGCGAGCCCTTGCCTTGGCATAAACTGCAAATCTGGTTTAATATCCTTACGGGGTAAAAATCCATTAATTCCATCTGGGTTTTGTAGAGTCGCAATATCAAAAGCCTCCGTGTCTTCCTCTCCTCCTCCTTCATCGTCATAGCGGATGATGTTTTCTCGTACGTCTTCATCATCTTTAATAATTAAGGGCTCATTTTTATGTCGCCGCAGAGTTACAAACAGCACCACGATGACTGTGGGCAAAAAAAAAAAAAAAATATGAAATAACAATTAGCTTGACTTGCAAATAATTTCACAAGCACTGCATCGTGTATGTTAAGAGAGAGTGGCATCGCCTTAATAACATTCACGTGGGAATTAAACACCTTTCTGAAGGATGGGGATTGAATTCTGAATGCATATGACTCCAGGTTGCTTTTGTGGACTAAATGGTGATGAGCCTGGGTTAAAAGAGTAAGTTTGCATCTATCTGTGGTGAAAGCTGCATGTAACACTGTTATAAGCTCTAGAATAAAAGGTACAAAATAGAAAACAGCACAGATAAAATAACTAACTTGCTGCGGCTCTCGGGCAAGCCATTTAATATCCTTTGATTCCATGCCCTTCTTCTATAAAGAAAAGGAGCGGAGTTAATCATATCTAGTATAGTTAGTGTCTTATCAGCTCTTCAAGACTCTCTCCAATCAACTAATCTTCATTCACAGATGAAGTGATATTATCAAGATGAACATGAAATTGGCATGGACAATTTCTTGTCTTGTAGGAAAGCTAGGACTCCTCTGTCTGGGAAGGTAAGCCTGTGGGTGGGCAAAGGGAAACAGATACGTACCTAACACGCCAGGCTAACCAAATCAAACTTCATGGGGCCCATGCGGTAAAATATGGCTAGAAATAATGTTAATCTGGACTCTGAGTGAACAGGACAGGTGCAAGTGGAAAGATAATAACTGACAGTCTTTACTGAAGGACAGGATGAGGTGTGACTTTCCTCTTCTGTATCTTCCTACTCTAATCTCATTTTCATAAATGGATATTTTTTTCAAGATTTTATTTATTTATTTGACAGAGATCACAAGTAGGCAGAGAGGCAGGCAGAGAGAGAGGAAGGGAAGCAGGCTCCCTGCTGAGCAGAGAGACCGATGCGGGGCTCGATCCCAGGACCCTGGGATCATGGCCTGAGCCGAAGGCAGAGGCTTTAACCCACTGAGCCACCCAGGTGCCCATAAATGGATATTTTTAATAGAAAAGTCACAAAAAAAGCTCTCCTTACTTTGCAATCTTCATATTAATTTGATGTTGATATCAAGAACATATTTGAGGAACACAGTGTAATTTTGAAAAAAAAATTTTTTGCTTGCTTATTTGTTTTCTTTTTATCTCACCAAACTTTGTGTTTGGATGGACTCAGCAACCCAATCTGTACATTATTTAGGAAAAAAAAAAGAGTATTTTGGGTACCTGAGAGCCTCCCATTGCAGTAAATTGGTGTCCATCAGATCTGCAGGGCTTTTTATAGAATAGATCTGTTGTAACCACATAAAGGTCCATTCCCACTTCCACCACCATTATACTCTCTCTTCACTAGTGATGGCATTGAAAAAGGCACCGAGTTGCCCTTTCCCGTTGGGCATTGGCTATCACAGTGCTTTTTTTCCCTTCACCCTTCCTTAGTGACGTCAAAGCTTGCAGAAGTGCAGGAAAGTTCCTTTTCCCCAAAAGAATGCTGACCCCTGACTGGGGTTCAGGTTTGCTTTGCTGTCCTATTTTATAGTCATTTATGAACCAGAAAAATGATGACCATTAAGCGATGAAGGAGATACGTACCTAGCAGCAAAATGATGCACGCTAATATGGCAATTAAGGCGCCCATACTGAGTCCAATCGGAAGGACGTAAGCTTCAACGTTGCAAGACTGGACAACACCGTCACTGCTGCAGCCACAGACCCGGATGGTCAGGGTGCTGGTGCTGCTCAGAGGAGGATTCCCACTATCGCTGATTATGATTGGCAACAGATAGACTTCTTGCTTCTGGCGGTTGAATCCATTATGCTTTGCCAAAATGCTGAGGGAATTATCTGGAAAAAGTGAAAATTACAATAGTTTGCATCATTTCAAAATGGCTACCCAAACAACACTTGTTTTTCTAGTTCATAAATCCTCTGCACAACTCAAGACAATCCCAACTCCACTGGACACTCAGGTTCTTTCCCCCTCCTCTCTCCCCACTTCCCCATTGGCATGGACCAAAACATTCACACCCTGATATGTTTAATAAATGGGGCTCCATGATGAACTGATGACATTTTACCATCACTTTGTAAATGCAGAAGATTTCTTTTATAAAAATAATTTTCAACTGTCCTATCAGAAAATACCGATCAACTCCTATCTCCATAAATAAGTTTAT